>NC_092150.1:73945500-74053000 GCF_045791955.1 Oncorhynchus clarkii lewisi
AAGGCTCAGTGTTTCTGACAGAGATGTTGAGGATGAAGAGCCAAATGGGAAACAGATGACCTTCATCAGCAGTGAGAAGCACACAGGAACGCTCTGTGCTGTCGTGGCACACTTCACTCGTATCAGTATACACTTCTAAAAGGGATAAGGAGTTTGAAGCAGTGTGAAGTGGATTAACGAAAGATGTATAGAGAAAAACACATAGCAGATCATAGCATGTGTGTCCAATGTAATGACAATCCATGAACCATGCCTGTTCTGTCTGTTTGGCATGACGTACTGCTGAATGGATTGGAACATTGGCGCCTCCAATTTAATGAGCCCACAGCTGAGCCCACAGATTCTTATAGTGGTCTATAAATGTGTGTGTGTGTGTGTTTAAGTGTGTGGAGTAGACAGGACAGCCTGAGGGTTTGTTTGAGGTTTGTTTGGATAATTAACAAACCAAAGGAGATCTATCTCTCAGCTGTCAAGTCTCCTGCTAGTGCAAACACCCCATCTTTTATTTAATAATTTACCTTTTCAAGCCTTCTTTTATTTCTTCTGCTTGACTTTTTCATTTCTAAGTAAAGGGATGGAAGTATGGAGGGGGTGGAGGAGGGGGTGGAGGAGGAGGCATTATCACAAATGATAGAGAAACAGAATGCATTAAACCACTTAGAAACATCAACTTCGACAAGACAAACAGCACCTAAGAGACAGAGATGGAGACGGGGCGGGGACACACACACACACACTCAAACAATATCCTCCATTAATCTCTCCATCAAACTCCATAGTTCTCTCTTTATTTCCCTCTCCCTCAGTCTCTCTATCTCTTCTCTCAGAGGACATCGAGTGAGTTATCTATGAGCCACAGTGCTTATCTGAGGAATTCTGCACCACAGCCACAGATCCCTCATCACTGATGGACCAGCTGTCCCTAATCCGGCTCACAAACTCAGCAGAAAAAAACACACTGGGGTGTATAACACAACAATACCCTGCAATACACTCACCCTTATCATGAGCAACTGAGTTGGTCATATACTGTTCATGTACACATAACAACTCATAATATACACGTGTTGACAAATAGCACTGCACAGCACAGAACACAGCACAACATAGAGCTTTCACACAGAATGTCTGAGTTAGCTGATACGTTCACGATCCTGTCTTCTGGTGTGTACTTTTCCTTCAGCTTGCCTAGTTTTTAGTTTTTATTTAACCTTTATTTAACTAGGCAAGTCAGTTAAGAACAAATTCTTATTTACATGGACGGCCTAGCATGCATTGGTAATAAAAAAGAATCACAAATGTTGTCCCACATCAAAGCCTTTTCCTGCAGTAAAATAACCTAGTGGCCTCATGGGTTGAATGTTATTAATTATTTTCATAATTTCATAATAAATCATCATAATTTCTATGGAGTATATTTCAACTCTATATCTTCAACTGTTTTTGTAAGCCCATAACCATGTGTTTGAGGTGTATACTTAAGTTTCAAAGTAGATTTAAGACTTCCAAGAACCAATCCCTGATGTGACCCTGATTTATCCCACCGCAGTCAATGGTTCATTCACTCTACCAGAATGGCCTGAATTTCAATTAGACAACCCTTTATTTAAATTAGTGGAAAGAGAGAAATAAACACCTATTTCAATTAAGCTATTCTGTTCACCCAGAGAGCGATGACTTTTGTTGAAATTAGCATCAACATGACTCTAAATGAACGCTGCCCTCACTCAATAACAATCCATTTGGTCTGGTTAATTCCCCAGCGAAGCCTCTATTTGTGAGCTTAGTCACTGAGTTTAACGAAACTCACGAACAGCAAGTGGGGTACAAATGGGTTAGGCAAAGAAACTAAAGTGACCCTGGTTTAAGTCTCTTAGCAGTCTAGAAATGGGGGGGAGAGGAGGACAGAGAGAGAGAGAGAGAGAGAGAGAGAGAGAAAGAGAGAAGGAGAAGTAGACGTTTTAATCCCATAGGTGTGACTGAGTTTCTCAGACGGCTTTAAACCCAGAGCTGAGGGAACCAGGGACAAGGGAGTCACAGCAGATCAATGGGTGAAAAGGTGACATGTCACCTGGGGTCACACCATGTCTGTTCTCCCCTCCCTGGAGCTGAGGCTGGAGCTGCAGCTGGAATGCCCCATAGAGTCACAGACACACTGCATCTACCATGACTGGCTTTACTAGTTGTTACTAAATTCATTTGACCTGTATGAAGTCAACATATTATACTGAACAAAAATACAGTGGGGAGAACAAGTATTTGATACACTGCCGATTTTGCAGGTTTTCCTACTTACAAAGCATGTAGAGGTCTGTAATTTTTATCATAGGTACACTTCAACTGTGAAAGACGGAATCTAAAACAAACATCCAGAAAATCACATTGTATGATTTAAGAAATTAATTTGCATTTTATTGCATGACATGATTATTTTATACATCAGAAAAGCAGAACTTAATATTTGGTACAGAAACCTTTGTTTGCAATTACAGAGATCATACGTTTCCTGTAGTTCTTGACCAGGTTTGCACACACTGCAGCAGGGATTTTGGCCCACTCCTCCATACAGACCTTCTCCAGATCCTTCAGGTTTCGGGGCTGTCACTGGGCAATACGGACTTACAGCTCCCTCCAAAGATTTTCTATTGGGTTCAGGTCTGGAGACTGGCTAGGCCACTCCAGGACCTTGAGATGCTTCTTACGGAGCCACTCCTTAGTTGCCCTGGCTGTGTGTTTCGGGTCGTTGTCATGCTGGAAGACCCAGCCACGACCCATCTTCAATGCTCTTATTGAGGGAAGGAGGTTGTTGGCCACGATCTCGCGATACATGGCCCCATCCATCCTCCCCTCAATACCGTGTAGTCGTCCTGTCCCCTTTGCAGAAAAGCATCCCCAAAGAATGATGTTTCCACCTCCATGCTTCATGGTTGGGATGGTGTTCTTGGGGTTGTACTCATCCTTCTTCTTCCTCCAAATACAGAGAGTGGAGTTTAGACCAAAAAGCTCTATTTTTGTCTCATCAGACCACATGACCTTCTCCCATTCCTCCTCTGGATCATCCAGATGGTCATTGGCAAACTTCAGACGGGCCTGGACATGCGCTGGCTTGAGCAGGGGGACCTTGCGTGCGCTGCAGGATTTTAATCCATGACGGCGTAGTGTGTTACTAATGGTTTTCTTTGAGACTGTGGTCCCAGCTCTCTTCAGGTCATTGACCAGGTCCTGCCGTGTAGTTCTGGGCTGATCCCTCACCTTCCTCATGATCATTGATGCGAGATCTTGCATGGAGCCCCAGACCGAGGGTGATTGACTGTCACGTTGAACCATTTTCTAATAATTGCGCCAACAGTTGTTGCCTTCTCACCAAGCTGCTTGCCTATTGTCCTGTAGCCCATCCCAGCCTTGTGCAGGTCTACAATTTTATCCCTGATGTCCTTACACAGCTCTCTAGTCTTGGCCATTGTGGAGAGGTTGGAGTCTGTTTGATTGAGTGTGTGGACAGGTGTCTTTTATACAGGTAACGAGTTCAAACAGGTGCAGTTAATACAGGTAATGAGTGGAGAACAGGAAGGCTTCTTAAAGAAGAACTAACAGGTCTGTGAGAGCCGGAATTCTTACTGGTTGGTAGGTGATCAAATACTTATGTCATGCAACAAAATGCAAATGAATTACTTAAAAATTATACAATGTGATTTTCTGGATTTTTGTTTTAGATTCCGTCTCTCACAGTTGAAGTGTACCTGTGATAAAAATTACAGACCTCTACATGCTTGGTAAGTAGGAAAACCTGCAAAATCGGCAGTGTATCAAATACTTGTTCTCCCCACTGTATATGCAACATATATGCAACATGTAAAGTGTTGGTCCCATGTTTCATGAGCTAAAATCCAAAATCCCAGAAATGTTCCTTATGCACAAAAAGCTTATTTCTTTCAAATTTTGTGCACAAATTTGTTTAAAATCCCTGTTAGTGAGCATTTCTCCTTTGTCAAGATAATCCATCCACCTGACAGGTGTGGCATATCAAGAAGCTAATTAAACAGCATAATCATTACATAGGTGCACCTTGTGCTGGGGACAATAAAAGGCCACTCTAAAATGTGCAGTTTTGTCACGTAACACAATGCCACAGATGTCAAGTTTTGAGGGAGTGTGCAATTGACATGCTGACTGCAGGAATGTCCACCAGAGCTGTTGCCAGAAAATGAAATGTTAATTTCTCTACCATAAGTTGCCTCCAACGTCGTTTTATAGAATTTGGCAGTACGCCCAACCGGCCTCACAACCGCAGACCAAGTGTAACCAGGCCACCTCAGAACCTCTACATCCGGCTTCTTCACCTGCGGGATCGTCTGGGGGGGGGTTGCTGAGGAGTAATTCTGTCTGTAATAATGCCCTTTTGTGGGGAAGAACTCAATCTGATTGGCTGAGCCTGGCTCCCCAGTTGGTGGGCCTGACTGCCAAGTGGGTGGGCCTATGTCCTCCAAGGCCCATGGCTGCTCCCCTGCACGGTCATGTGAAATCCATAGATTTTAATTTAATCCAAATGTATTTATTTCAATTGACTGATTTCCTTATATGAACTGTAACTCAGTAGAATATTTTAAATTGTTGCATGTTGCGTTTATATTTTTGTTCAGCATAGATAGAGAGTAAAATAAGTGATAGGATGGAGGTTGATTTGGTAGCATATGGATTGCTGTAATGCAAAAGATAGTTAAGAATTTCCATAACATAACATCATGTGAGCAAATGGATTCCAGATGGACTTTTGAATAGAGGGCTATTCTATTCGATGTCATCTCCAAAGTATTTTGCTCCAACCCATGTAATAGACTATGAAGAGGTTGATTATTGAACCAAATTCACTGTCTGTTGTACAGTGACTCGTATCAGACAAAGGCTCCCACTAAATGTCTAAAACTGCCACGTCCTGAGGGTTAGGGTTGGGGTTGGGGTTAGGGTTGGGGTTAGGGTTGAGGGCAGCTCTCACAATGGTCCCTCTCAGACATGTTCATTTTGTTTGGGACATTCCATTAGTTCTCAACCTCCTACAGAGAAAACTTAGGTGAATGGGCGCCATTGACCTACGAAAAGGCTAGCAACCCCCCCCCCCCCCCCCCCCCCGGCAACCAACCCCAACCCCCAGCTACCTCCTCCACAGTGAACTGTGGGCTTTAAGTCCTCCACAGACACAGGAAGGCACATCAGGTCACCAAAAGTAATATTTTACAGGTAAAACATCACGCTACACTCTCAGAAAGAAAGGTGCTATCTAGAGTCTGAAATGGTTATTCTGCTGTCCCCATAGGAGAACCATTTCAATAACCATGTTTGATTCCAAGTAAAACCCTTTTGGGTTCCATGTAGAATCCTTTCCACAGATGGTTCCACTTGGAACTCTACCTGGAACCAAAAAGAGTTCTCCTATGAGGACGGCCAAAGTGACTTAGTGACTGTAGAGTGTCGGGTCCTTTGTTGTAGAGGTGCCAGAATACAGCCACCACTTCTACGGTTGTGGTTAGGTTGTGGTTAGGTTGTGGTTAGGTAGACACTATTACAGACCTGAGTAGCACAGCAGACAAGGAGAGAGTTTTGTTGTTGGTATAAGCTTGCTGTGTTGAAAGTCAGTCATTTTTTCTTTGTTAGGAAGGCTTTCTTACTCTCTCTTGTCTTCTGTGGGGTTTGTCTGCTTGAAGATTTTAAGAGGCAAGTGCTTGGCTGGTAGAGAAAAGAAAGGGATAGAGAGAAGATGAGAGGGAGAGAGCAGAGGTGTCATGCACAGAGAATCTAACAGGGCACTTGTCTTGTCTTGTAGTGTGAATTAGAGGTGCGATGAAGAGAATTTAAAATGTCAAAGTGCATAGTAGAGTAGTGGTGAAGAAATTGAACAAGATGTTCATATATCTCAGATCTAACAAACCCCCCCCCCCCCCCTCTCTCTCTCTACACACAAACCCATCTATCCCTCTCTCTCCATCTCTGTCTGTGTCATATGGCACTCAGCAGTACTGTCCATAAGAAATCCAACACAGATGTCATATCTGGGCTTTGGTCCAGGCAGACAGCCAGGGAGCTAGGCAGGGAGGGAGCCAGGCAGACAGGCAGGTAGGAAGCCAGGGAGGCAGGGAGGTAGGAAGCCAGGGAGGTAGGAAGCCAGGGAGGCGGGGAGGTAGGAAGCCAGGGAGGCGGGGAGGTAGGAAGCCAGGGAGGCAGGGAGGTAGGAAGCCAGGGAGGCGGGGAGGTAGGAAGCCAGGGAGGCGGGGAGGTAGGAAGCCAGGGAGGCGGGGAGGTAGGGAGGGAGGTAGGCAGAGAGGGAGGCACGCAGGGAGGCAGGGAGGGAGGTAGGCAGGGAGGGAGGCACGCAGGGAGTCAGGGAGGGAGGTAGGCAGGGAGGGAGGCACGCAGGGAGGCAGGGAGGGAGGTAGGCAGGGAGGCAGGGAGGGAGGTAGGCAGGGAGGCAGCCAGGGATGTGGCCAGGGATGCAAATAGTCAGCCAGATAGTCAGCCAGATAGTCAGCCAGGGAGCACACACACACACACACACACACACACACACACACACACACACACACACACACACACACACACACACACACACACACACATACACACATACACACACTCACACACACACACACACACACACACTGAACGGAATATGGCATCAATTCAGTCCCAGAACACTTCAACGGTTCTTATTGACTAATGACATAGATTTGCTGGTACATAACCCATGCACATAAACACACTAAAACACACAGCTGGGCGCACAAGTAGAGCCACACAGACATTGCCACACTCCCTGAAATGCACACTGTTAAACACAACCACAAGCACACACTCTAAACTCCCAGAGTCTCTCTCACACACTCAAACAAACAACCACTTTTACCCTATATGGAACGAGGCCTGCTGTCTATTGAGCAGCAAAAGGGGAAGAAATAATCATTTGACTCTGGAAAGGTAATTCTGTTTTTAGGAGGGCACAACACACAACACATACTCACTAAATCGTGTGTGTGTGTGTGTGTGTGTGTGTGTGTGTGTGTGTGTGTGTGTGTGTGTGTGTGAGTGCATGCAGTTTACATACACCTTAGCCATGTATATTTAAACTCAGTTTTTCACAATTCCTGACATTTAATTACAGTAATAATTCCCTGTTTTAGGTCAGTTAGGATCACCACTTAATATCAAGAATGTGAAATGTCAGAATAATAGTACAGAGAACTATTTATTTCAGCTTTTATTTCTTTCATCACATTCCCAGTGGGTCAAAAGTTTACATACACTCAATTAGTATTTGGTAGCATTGCCTTTAAATTGTTTAACTTGTGTCAGACATTTCGGGTAGCCTTCCACAAGCTTCCCACAATAAGTTGGGTGAATTTTGGCCCATTCTTTCTGACAGAGCTGGTGTAACTGAATCAGGTTTGTGGGCCTCTTTTTTCAGTTCTGCCCACAAATTTTCTACTAGGTTGAGGTCAGGGCTTTGTGATGGTCACTCCAATACTTTGACTTTGTTGTTCTTAAGCCATTTTGCCACAACATTTGGAAGACCCATTTGTGACCAAGCTTTAACTTCCTGACTGATGTCTTGAGATGTTGCCTCAATATATCCACGGAATTTTCCCTTCTCATGATGCCATCTATTTTGGAAGTGCACCAGTCCCTCTTGCAGCAAAGCACCCCCACAACATGATGCAGCCATCCTCGTGCTTCACGGTTGGGATGGTGTTCTTCGGCTTGCAAGCCTCCCCCTTTTTCCTCCAAACATAATGATGATCATTATGGCCAAACAGTTCTATTTTTGTTTCATCAGACCAGAGGACATTTCTCCAAAAAGTACAATCTTTGCCCCCATGTGCAGTTGCAAACAGTAGTCTGGCTTATTTATGGTGGTTTTGGAGCAGTGGCTTTTTCCTTGCTGAGCGGCCTTTCAGGTTATGTCGATATAGGACTCATTTAACTGTGGATATAGATACTTTTGTACCTGTTTCCTCCAGCATCTTCACAATGTTATTTGCTGTTGTTCTAGGATTGATTTGCACTTTTCGCACCAAAGTACGTTCATCTCTAGGAGACAGAACGCGTCTCCTTCCTGAGCGGTATGACGGTTGCATGGTCCCATGGTGTTTATACTTGCGTACTATTGTTTGTACAGATTAACTTGGTACCTTCAGGCATTTGTAAATTGCTCCCAAGGATGAACCAGACTTCTGGAGGTCTACAAGACTTGTGGAGGTCTTGGCTGATTATTTAGATTTTCCCATGATGTCAAACAAAGAGGCACTGAGTGTCCTAACCGACTTGCCTAACCGACTTGCCAAAACTATAGTTTGCTAACAAGAAATTTGTGGAGTGGCTGAAAAACTAGTTTTAATAATGACTCCAACCTAAGTGTATGTCAACTCACGACTTCAATTGTATGTACTGTATGTGTTGCCTCATAACATTTTGAGGAGGGCTCACGGTCACCTTGTAACTAATGAATGATCTTCTTTATTTTTCTATTATTTTCAACATTGTATAATAATAGTGAAGTCATCAAAATTATGAAATTACACACATGGAATTATGTAGTAACCAAAAAAGAGTAAAATCACAATTTTTATTTATTTATTTATTTTACCTTTATTTAACCAGGTAGGCAAGTTGAGAACAAGTTCTCATTTACAATTGCGACCTGGCCAAGATAAAGCAAAGCAGTTTGACAGATACAACGACACAGAGTTACACATGGAGTAAAACAAACATACAGTCAATAATACAGTATAAACAAGTCTATATACAATGTGAGCAAATGAGGTGAGAAGGGAGGTAAAGGCAAAAAAGGCCATGGTGGCAAAGTAAATACAATATAGCAAGTAAAACACTGGAATGGTAGTTTTGCAATGGAAGAATGTGCAAAGTAGAAATAAAAATAATGGGGTGCAAAGGAGCAAAATAAATAAATTAATTAAATACAGTTGGGAAAGAGGTAGTTGTTTGGGCTAAATTATAGGTGGGCTACGTACAGGTGCAGTAATATGTGAGCTGCTCTGACAGTTGGTGCTTAAAGCTAGTGAGGGAGATAAGTGTTTCCAGTTTCAGAGATTTTTGTAGTTTGTTCCAGTCATTGGCAGCAGAGAACTGGAAGGAGAGGCGGCCAAAGAGAGAATTGGTTTTGGGGGTGACTAGAGAGATATACCTGCTGGAGCGTGTGCTACAGGTGGGAGATGCTATGGTGACCAGCGAGCTGAGATAAGGGGGGACTTTACCTAGCAGGGTCTTGTAGATGACATGGAGCCAGTGGGTTTGGCGACGAGTATGAAGCGAGGGCCAGCCAACGAGAGCGTACAGGTCGCAATGGTGGGTAGTATATGGGGCTTTGGTGACAAAACGGATTGCACTGTGATAGACTGCATCCAATTTGTTGAGTAGGGTTTTGGAGGCTATTTTGTAAATGACATCGCCAAAGTCGAGGATTGGTAGGATGGTCAGTTTTACAAGGGTATGTTTGGCAGCATGAGTGAAGGATGCTTTGTTGCGAAATAGGAAGCCAATTCTAGATTTAACTTTGGATTGGAGATGTTTGGGTCTGGAAGGAGAGTTTACAGTCTAACCAGACACCTAAGTATTTGTAGTTGTCCACGTATTCTAAGTCAGAGCCGTCCAGAGTAGTGATGTTGGACAGGCGGGTAGGTGCAGATAGCGATTGGTTGAAGAGCATGCATTTAGTTTTACTTGTATTTAAGAGCAATTGGAGGCCACGGAAGGAGAGTTGTATGGCATTGAAGCTTGCCTGGAGGGTTGTTAACACAGTGTCCAAAGAAGGGCCGGAAGTATACAGAATGGTGTCATCTGCGTAGAGGTGGATCAGAGACTCACCAGCAGCAAGAGCGACCTCATTGATGTATACAGAGAAGAGAGTCGGTCCAAGAATTGAACCCCGTGGCACCCCCATAGAGACTGCCAGAGGTCCGGACAGCAGACCCTCCGATTTGACACACTGAACTCTATCAGAGAAGTAGTTGGTGAACCAGGCGAGGCAATCATTTGAGAAACCAAGGCTGTCGAGTCTGCAGATGAGGATGTGGTGATTGACAGAGTCGAAAGCCTTGGCCAGATCAATGAATACGGCTGCACAGTAATGTTTCTTATCGATGGCGGTTAAGATATCGTTTAGGACCTTGAGCGTGGCTGAGGTGCACCCATGACCAGCTCTGAAACCAGATTGCATAGCAGAGAAGGTATGGTGAGATTCGAAATGGTCGGTGATCTGTTTGTTGACTTGGCTTTCGAAGACCTTAGAAAGGCATGGTAGGATAGATATAGGTCTGTAGCAGTTTGGGTCAAGAGTGTCCCCCCCCCTTTGAAGAGGGGGATGACCGCAGCTGCTTTCCAATCTTTGGGAATCTCAGACGACACGAAAGAGAGGTTGAACAGGCTAGTAATAGGGGTGGCAACAATTTCGGCAGATAATTTTAGAAAGAAAGGGTCCAGATTGTCTAGCCCGGCTGATTTGTAGGGGTCCAGATTTTGCAGCTCTTTCAGAACATCAGCTGAATGGATTTGGGAGAAGGAGAAATGGGGAAGGCTTGGGCGAGTTGCTGTTGGGGGTGCAGTGCTGTTGACCGGGGTAGGAGTAGCCAGGTGGAAAGCATATATATAACAATATATTTTAGATTTTAGAATCTTCACAATAGCTACCCTTTTCCTTGATGACAGCTTTGCACACTCTTGACATTCTCTCAACCAGCTTCATCTGGAATGCTTGTCCAACAGTCTTGAAGGAGTTCCTACATATGCTGAGCACTTGTTTGTTGCTTTTCCTTCACTCTACAGTCCAACTCATCTCAAACCATCTCAATTGGGTTGAGGTTGGGTGATTGTGGAGGCCAGGTCATCTGATGCAGCACTCCATCACTCTCCTTCTTGGGCAAATGGCCCTTACACAGCTTGGAGGTGGGTTGGGTCATTGTCCTATTGAAAAACAAATGATAGTCCCACTAAGCACAAACCAGATGGGATGGCGTATCGCTGCAGAATGCTGTGGTAGCCATGCTGGTTAAGTGTGCCTTGAATTCAAAATAAATCACAGACAGTGTCACGAGCAAAGCACCCCCACCCCCATCACACCTCCTCCTCCTTGCTTCACGTGGGAACCACACATGCAGAGATAATCCATTCACCTACTCTGCATCTCACAAAGACGCAGCGGGTGGAACCAAAAATCTCAAATTTGGACTCATCAGACCAAAGGACAGATTTACATTCCATTGCTTGTGTTTCTTGGCCCAAGCAAGTCTCTTCTTATTATTGGTTATTATTATCTTTAAGCATAGTTTCTTTGCAGCAATTTTACCATGAAGGCCTGATTCACACAGTCTCCTCTGAACAGTTGATGTTGAGTTGTGTCTGTTATTTGAACTCTGTGAAGCATTTATTTGGGCTACAATTTCGGAGGCTGGTAACTCTAATAAACTTATCCTCTGTAGCAGAGGTAACTCTGGGTCTTCCTTTCCTGTGGCAGTCCTCATGAGAGCCAGTTTCATCATAGCACTTGATGGATTTTGCAACTTCACTTCAAGAAACTTTCAAAGTTCTTGACATTTTCCAGATTGACTGACCTTCATGTCTTAAGTAATGATGGACTGTAATTTCTCTTTGCTTATTTGAGCTGTTCTTGCCATAATAGGGACTTGATATTTTACCAAATAGGACTATCTACTGTATGCCAGCCCCACCTTGTCACAACACAACTGATTGGCTCAAACACATTAAGAAATTAACTTTTATCAAGGTACACCTGTTAATTGAAATGCGTTCCAGGGGACTACCTCATGAAGCTGGTTGAGAGAATGCCAAGACTGTGCAAAGCTGTGATCAAGGCAATGATATGCTACTTTGAAGAATTTCAAATATAAAATATGTTTTGATTTGTTTAACACTTTTTTGGTTACTACATGATTCCATATGTGTTATTTCATAGTTTTGATGTCTTCACTATTATTCTACAATGTAGAAAATAGTAAAAATAAAGAAAAATCCTGGAATGAGTAGGTGTGTCCAAACCTTTGACTGATACTGTATATCAACAAATTGAACAGTCTGTAGCACCCGGCCTCACCCTACTAGAATCTGAAGTCAAATGTCTACTGTTTGCTGATCTGGTGCTTCTGTCCCCAACCAAGGAGGGCCTACATCAGCACCTAGATCTTCTGCACAGATTCTGTCAGACCTGGGCACTGACAGTACATCTCAGTAAGACAAAAACAATGGTGTTCCAACAAAGGTCCAGTTGCCAGCACCACTAATACAAATTCCATCTAGACACTGTTGCCCTAGAGCGCACAAAAAACTATACATACCTCTGCCTAAACATCAGCACCACAGGTAACATCCACAAAGCTGTGAACGATCTGAGAGACAAGGCAAGAAGGGCCTTATATGCCATCAAAAGGAACATAATATTCAATTAAGATCTGGCTCAAAAATACTTGAATCAGTCATAGCCATTGCCCTTTATGGTTGTGAGGTCTGGGGTCCGCTCACCAACCAAGAATTCACAAAAAGGGACAAACACCAAATTGAGACTGCATGCAGAATTCTGCAAAAACAATGTAAAACACCAAATAATATATGCAGAGCAGAATGCCAGCATCCCGGAGTTGCCTCTTCACTGTTGATGTTGAGACTGGTGTTTGGAGGGTACTATTTAATGAAGCTGCCAGTTGAGGACTTGTGAGGCATCTGTTTCTCAAACTAGACACTCTAATGCACTTGTGCTTTTGCTCAGTTGTGCACCTGGGCCTCCCACTCCTCTTTCTATTCTGTTAGAGAAATTTTTCCCAGTTCTGTGAAGGGAGTAGTACACAGCATTGTACGAGATCTTCAGTTTCTTGCCAATTTCTCACATGGAATAGCCTTCATTTCTCAGAACAATAATAGATTGACAAGTTTCAGAAGAAAGTGTTTTGTTTCTGGCAATTTTGAGCCTGTAATCGAGCCCACAAATGCTGACGCTCCAGATACTCAACTAGTCTAAAGAAGGCCCGTTTTATTGCTTCTTTAATCAGAACAACAGTTTTCATTTGTGCTAACATAATTGCAAAAGGGTTTTCTAATGATCAATTGGCCTTTTAAAATTATAAACTTGGATTAGCTAACACAACGTGCCATTGGAACACAGGTGTGATGGTTGCTGATAAAGGCCCTCTATGTAGATATTCCATTAAAATCAGCCGTTTCCAGCTACAATAGTCATTTACAGCATTAACAATGTCTACACTGTATTTCTGATCAATTTGATGTTATTTTAATGGACAAAAAAATTTGCTTTTCTTTCAAAAACAAGGACATTTCTAAGTGACACCAAACTTTTGAATGGTATTATATTTCCCATGTCAATAAAGCCATTTGAATTGAAATTGAACGCAGAGAGAGAGACAGTGATTCACACACACCAGCCTAGTCTTTCAAAGGCGGGCTGAGGGGTGTGGCTCTCTGGGTGTGTGTTACGAAGGTAGGCAGGGGATTCTGGAACAGTCAACCCCCTCCACACATCTTATAGATAACACATGAATCGATAAATAACAGCCCATGTAATGTAGGCCTACATATCAGCATATGCTGGAGAAAAAAAACAAGCTATTGTAAAAAGCATATGCAAATCAAATATTTTTACAGTAAAGTGATAACACAACCAACCGTGATCAGAAGATACAGACAAGAGATTAAAGAGCTCTGTGTAAAAGCTGTAATAGAAACTTGTGTTATTTTTATGAAGGGAAAAAGCTTTTCATGTGGTAAAGTAGTTTTTGTGCCGTAGAGGCTTTTAGAATTGATGTCCTCATCAACAGGAGTACTTCCGGATTCAGTCCTTGTTATGGCAGCTTGTCTTGATCCCCCTCTGTCTAATGGAGTTTTTCCTACCTGCTTTATTTCTCTCCCTTGTCCAATACTTTTAGAGGGGTTTGGGCCAAATGCTTTCATTTAGCAATTCACAGCAATGACGCTGTAGAAGCCCACTTCTTTACTCAGGATGCACCAGTCAAGCTCAACTCTTTAGAATGAGTATTCATTGCAGAGCAATCAATCGCCTCTCAGTCAATTTTGCTACGATTATGTCTCGTATTCATTGCATGGCAAGCTAATTGAACAGAACAGAGGTGCAGCGTTTTGGGCGCAAAAGGGGCGTTCCCTTATTTTGATATTTTAGGGGCCCTAAATGAGGAGTACCTGTGAAAACATGACTAGGATCAGTGACTGCTTCATAAGGAAGCTTTATTAAAGGCCAGAACAAACACAGTTCTCAGAGCAGCTTTATTAAAGGCCAGAACAAACACAGTTCTCAGAGCAGCTTTATTAAAGGCCAGAACAAACACAGTTCTCAGAGCAGCTTTATTAAAGGCCAGAACAAACACAGTTCTCAGAGCAGCTTTATTAAAGGCCAGAACAAACACAGTTCTCAGAGCAGCTTTATTAAAGGCCAAAACAAACACAGTTCTCAGAGCAGCTTTATTAAAGGCCAGAACAAACACAGTTCTCAGAGCAGCTTTATTAAAGGCCAGAACAAACACAGTTCTCAGAGCAGCTTTATTAAAGGCCAGAACAAACACAGTTCTCAGAGCAGCTTTATTAAAGGCCAGAACAAACACAGTTCTCAGAGCAGCTTTATTAAAGGCCAGAACAAACACAGTTCTCAGAGCAGCTTTATTAAAGGCCAGAACAAACACAGTTCTCAGAGCAGCTTTATTAAAGGCCAGAACAAACACAGTTCTCAGAGCAGCTTTATTGTAGATCTAGATGGATAGAATTCAACGTTACTGCCATGAGAAAACTGCTCAACAATAAGATTATCGTATTGTTATGATGCTGTTGAGAAACATAAACACATAGGCTGTAATCCCCCCAATCTCCCATCTCCACTTTACACTAAACACATTCTGAAGAATCCTTTTAATCCTTTGAAGAATCCCCCACCCTCCTGCCCCCATACACACATAGTAAATGTTGCCCAGATGTTACTTAGGGAGAGTACAGTATGTTTTTACTTTTAAATCCGCTCTGCAGGGAACAGAGATGGAAACAGTGCCTCCCGCCATCCAACACTCCTACAGACCCTCCATTATCCCCCTTCTCCCTCCCTACAGACTCCCTCACTCTCTCCTTCCCCCTGTCCCTGCCATACATCTCCTCTATCCCCTTCTCCCTCCCTCTATGCCCTTCTCCCTAACTCCCTCCCTCTATCCCCCTCCTCCCTCTATCTCTCCCTCTATCCCCCTTCTCCCTCTCTCCCTCCCTCTATCCCCTTCTCCCTCCCTCTATCCCCTTCTCCCTAACTCCCTCCCTCTATTCCCCTTCTCCCTCCCTCTATCCCCTTCTTCCTCTCTCCCTCCCTCTATACCCTTCTCCCTCTCTCCCTCCATTCCCCTTCTCCTTCCCTCTATCCCCTTCTTCCTCTCTCCCTCCCTCTATCCCCTTCTCCCTCTCTCCCTCTATCCCCTTCTCCCTCTCTCTCTCCCTCTATCCCCTTCTCCCTCCCTCTATCCCCTTCTCCCTCTCTCCCTCCATCCCATTCTCCCTCTCTCCCTCCCTCTATACCCTTCTCCCTCTCTCCCTCCCTCTATCCCCTTCTCCCTCTCCCTCGCTCTATTCCCCTTCTCCCTCCCTCTATCCCCTTCTTCCTCTCTCCCTCCCTCTATCCCCTTCTCCCTCTCTCCCTCTATCACCTTCTCCCTCTCTCCTTCCCTCTATCCCCTTCTCCCTCTCTCCCTCCCTCTATCCCCTTCTCCCTCTCTCCCTCCCTCTATACCCTTCTCCCTCTCTCCCTCCCTCTATCCCCTTCTCCCTAACTCCCTCCCTCTATACCCTTCTCCCTTTCTCCCTCCCTCTATCCCCTTCTCCCTAACTCCCTCCCTCTATTCCCCTTCTCCCTCCCTCAATCCCCTTCTCCCTCTCTCCCTCCCTCTATACCCTTCTCCCTCTCTCCCTCCATCTATACCCTTCTCCCTAACTCCCTTCCTCCATACCCTTCTCCCTCTCTCCCTCCCTCTATCCCCTTCTCCCTAACTCCCTCCCTCTATCCCCTTCTCCCTCTCTCCCTCCCTCTATCCCCTTCTCCCTAACTCCCTCCCTCTATACCCTTCTCCCTCTCTCTATCCCCTTCTCCCTCTCTCCCTCCCTCTATCCCCTTCTCCCTCTCTCCCTCCCTCCCTCTATCCCCTTCTCCCTCCCTCTATCCCCTTCTCCTTCTCTCCCTCCCTCTATACCCTTCTCCCTCTCTCCCTCCCTCTATCCCCTTCTCCTCTCTCCCTCCCTCTATACCCTTCTCCCTCTCTCCCTCCCTCTATCCCCTTCTCCCTCTCTCCCTCCCTCTATCCCCTTCTCCCTCTCTCCCTCCCTCTATCCCCTTCTCCCTCTCTCCCTCCCTCTATCCCCTTCTCCCTCTCTCCCTCCCTCTATCCCCTTCTCCCTCTCTCCCTCCCTCTATCCCCTTCTCCCTCTCTCCCTCCCTCTATCCCCTTCTCCCTCTCTCCCTCCCTCTATCCCCTTCTCCCTCTCTCCCTCCCTCTATCCCCTTCCCTCTCTCCCTCCCTCTATACCCTTCTCCCTCTCTCCCTCCCTCTATCCCCTTCTCCCTCTCTCCCTCCCTCTATCCCCTTCTCCCTCCTCCCTCCCTCTCCCCTTCTCCCTCTCTCCCTCCCTCTATCCCCTTCTCCCTCTCTCCCTCCCTCTATCCCCTTCTCCCTCTCTCCCTCCCTCTATCCCCTTCTCCCTCTCTCCCTCCCTCTATCCCCTTCTCCCTCTCTCCCTCCCTCTATCCCCTTCTCCCTCTCTCCCTCCCTCTATCCCCTTCTCCCTCTCTCCCTCCCTCTATCCCCTTCTCCCTCTCTCCCTCCCTCTATCCCCTTCTCCCTCTCTCCCTCCCTCTATCCCCTTCTCCCTCTCTCCCTCCCTCTATCCCCTTCTCCCTCTCTCCCTCCCTCTATCCCCTTCTCCCTCTCTCCCTCCCTCTATCCCCTTCTCCCTCTCTCCCTCCCTCTATCCCCTTCTCCCTCTCTCCCTCCCTCTATCCCCTTCTCCCTCTCTCCCTCCCTCTATCCCCTTCTCCCTCTCTCCCTCCCTCTATCCCCTTCTCCCTCTCTCCCTCCCTCTATACCCTTCTCCCTCTCTCCCTCCCTCTATCCCCTTCTCCCTCTCTCCCTCCCTCTATCCCCTTCTCCCTCTCTCCCTCCCCTCTCTCCCTCCCTCTATCCCCTTCTCCCTCCCTCCCTCTATCCCCTTCTCCCTCTCTCCCTCCCTCTATCCCCTTCTCTCTCTCTCCCTCCCTCTATCCCCTTCTCCCTCTCTCCCTCCCTCTATACCCTTCTCCCTATCTCCCTCCCTCTATACCCTTCTCCCTCCCTCTATCCCCTTCTCCCTCTCTCCCTCCCTCTATACCCTTCTCCCTCTCTCCCTCCCTCTATCCCCTTCTCCCTCTCTCCCTCCCTCTATCCCCTTCTCCCTCTCTCCCTCCCTCTATCCCCTTCTCCCTCTCTCCCTCCCTCTATCCCCTTCTCCCTCTCTCCCTCCCTCTCTCCCCTTCTCCCTCTCTCCCTCCCTCTATCCCCTTCTCCCTCTCTCCCTCCCTCTATACCCTTCTCCCTCTCTCCCTCCCTCTATCCCCTTCTCCCTCCCTCCCTCTATCCCCTTCTCCCTCTCTCCCTCCCTCTATCCCCTTCTCCTCTCTCCCTCCCTCTATCCCCTTCTCCCTCTCTCCCTCCCTCTATACCCTTCTCCCTCTCTCCCTCCCTCTATATCCTTCTCCCTCTCTCCCTCCCTCTATCCCCTTCTCTCTCTCTCCCTCCCTCTATCCCCTTCTCCCTCTCTCCATCCCCTTCTCCCTCTCTCCCTCCCTCTATCCCCTTCTCCCTCTCTCCCTCCCTCTATACCCTTCTCCCTCTCTCCCTCCCTCTATACCCTTCTCCCTCTATCCCCTTCTCCCTCTCTCCCTCCCTCTATCCCCTTCTCCCTCTCTCCCTCCCTCTATCCCCTTCTCCCTCTCTCCCTCCCTCTATCCCCTTCTCCCTCTCTCCCTCCCTCTATCCCCTTCTCCCTCTCTCCCTCCCTCTATCCCCTTCTCCCTCTCTCCCTCCCTCTATCCCCTTCTCCCTCTCTCCCTCCCTCTATCCCCTTCTCCCTCTCTCCCTCCCTCCCTCTATACCCTTCTCCCTCTCTCTCTCCCTCCCTCTATCCCCTTCTCCCTCTCTCCCTCCCTCTATCCCCTTCTCCCTCTCTCCCTCCCTCTATACCCTTCTCCCTCTCTCCCTCCCTCTATACCCTTCTCCCTCTCTCCCTCCCTCTATACCCTTCTCCCTCTCTCCCTCCCTCTATCCCCTTCTCCCTCTCTCCCTCCCTCTATCCCCTTCTCCCTCTCTCCTTCCGTCACTTTTCCTTTAAACCTAGCTTAATCCCTGTCAGATTATGGTCTTTATTAAAAGGACTAGCGTAATCCTCCCACTTTAATTTGGTTATATTCTCCCTGTACACTGAGCTATACACCAGCTCTGAGCTGGGATTGTTGAGACGAGACCAGCCATACCTAAATTAAAGGCTGTAATACATGGATTAAGTGTGGCTGGCATATTAATCATTCCTGCAGTTGGCCTATTACTGTATACATTTGCCTACCATTGTCTTACCATTATGAGCAGAACAATTCACCTCAATCCATTTTGATTTATGAACCCATATTGGTTTTTGATGATATCTATGGAATTCCATTTTCTATGGGTGGGTCCTCAATAAGACCACCACTTTGGCTCTATTTTGCTCTAATCTTATAAAAGCCTTAACCCCTTGACCTCCAAGGACCTAACATAAAGTCATGCTACCAGAAGTAGATTCCCATCGAGAGCAGAAGCCCCCTAGGGTTCCAAAATGTTTCTTCGGCTGTCCCCATAGGATAACTATTTTTGGTTCCAGGTAGAACTCTTTTGGGTTCCATTTAGAGAGGATTCTACATGGAACCTAATAGGCTTCTACCTGGAACCAAAAAGGGTTCTTTAAAGGGTTTGCCAATGGGGACAGCCGAAGAACCCTTTTAGGTTCTAGATAGCACCTTTTTTCCTAAGATTGTAGTCTGGAGGTCCATACACCCTAACAGCGTAACTCAACAAGCTTGCCGTTGCCACCCAAATGAGGGATGGAATAGCTGCCGCAACAGTAATAATCATGTTCATAGCTATAATCCCTCTCTCAAACTGCGTGATAAAGAAAAGAGGGGGAAGGGAGGGGGGGGGAGAGAGTGATCGAGATGGATGATCTCCTGCTTGTAAAAAATAAAGAGGGATAAATCAACAGAAGATAATAACAGTGTGTGTGACATTGGCCCAGAGCGCTAAGCAAGGCTAAATACTGTACTGAAAAACAACAGGCTGGGGTGTGTTTGTAATAATATATTTCCTGAATAAAATTTCAACAGCAGCAGGCACCCCAAACTCATTTAAACCAAATGTTTTGTTGAAAAGAGACACCCGGTGAGTTGAAGTTTTAACAGGTGGATGGAGGCAGCTAATAGGCTGTGGGAGAGATGATGTCCCACACCGCATGTTTAGGATTGGCTATAATGCCCACCCAAAACCTCCCTCCGTACTAAACCAATTTGCACAACCCAAAGGGGGGGTGGGGCGGGGACTTGTTATCCCACCTGTTCTGTTGAAGATGCCAGGCAGTGTAACAGCAGGTACCAGACCTGGACCAAACCTGGACCATGTCCAGCAGACAGACAGGGCAGACTTGGCATCTCAGTGCCTGTATGTATCATGGTGTCTACAGCTATGCAGACAGTTCACCTTTAGCTTTCACTTATACTATACAGCAGACACAGGCCTTCTGAATTCTGTTCAGTTCTACCCCTCTGGGCACAGACATCAGTTCAGAGTCTAGTTTGATTTACTTTTCAAGAAAAAAATTTAACCATCTCATTGGATTTAGGGTCAAATGTGAGTGACACAAATGACCAAAAAAACGCACACAAATGACCTAAACCCCTTTAAGTGTATGACTTTTTGGAAATCCACTCAGTTTTCCACATTGATTCAACGTCATCACATAGATGAACTGTTCATATGATGTGGAAACAGTTCATTCAACCAGTTTGTGCCCAGTGGGACTTCACATTTCCAGAACTTGTAGCTAAGGCCATATCCGATATGTAGAAACTTCTCCTTCTCTCTCTCTCAAATCAAATCAAACTATATTTGTCACATGCGCCGAATACAACAAGTGTAGACATTACCGTGAAATGCTTACTTACAAGCTTCCCTATTTACCAAATAAACTGAAGTACAAAATTATAAAAAGTAACACAATAAAATAACAATAAAGAGTCTATATGCAGGGGGTACCGGTACTGAGTCAATGTGCGGGTGTACAGGTTAGAGGTCATTTGTACATGTAGGTAGGGGTGAAGTGATAATAAACAGCGAGTAGCAGCTGTGTAAAAACAAATGGGGGTGTGTCAATGTAAATAGTCCGGTGGCCATTTGATCAATTGTTCAGCAGTCTTATGGCTTGGGGGTAGAAGCTGTTAAGGAGCCTTTTGGTCCTAGACTTGGCGCTTCGGTACCGCACAATATTTTGGCCTTTCCTCTGACACACCTGGTATAGAGGTCCTGGATGACAGGAAGCTTGGCCCCAGTGATGTACTGGGCCGTACACACTACCCTCTGTAGCGCCTTACGGTCAGATGCTGAGCAGTTGCCATACCAGGTGGTGATGCAACCGGTCAGGATGCTCTCGATGGTGAAACTGTAGAACCTTTTGAGGATCTGAGGACCCATGACAAATCTTTTCAGTCTCCTGAGGGGGAAAGGGTGTTGTCTTGCCCTCTTCACGTCTGTATTGATGTGTTTAGAGCATGATAATTCATTGGTGATGTGGACACCAAGGAACTTGAAACTCTCGACCCGCTCCACTATAGCCTTTTCCTGTAGTCCATGATCAGCTCCTTTGTCTTGATCACATTGAGGGAGAGGTTGTTGTCCTGGCACCACACTGCCAGGTCTCTGACCTCCTCCTTATAGGCTGTCTCATCGTTGTCGGTGATCAGGCATACCACTGTTGTGTTGTCAGCAAACTTAATGATGGTGTTGGAGTCGTGTTTGGCCACACAGTTGTGGGTGAACAGGGAGTACAGGAGGGGACTAAGTACACACCCCTAGGGGCCCCAGTGTTGAGGATCAGCGTTGTAGACATATTGTTGCGTACCCTTACCACCTGGGGGTGACCCGTCAGGAAGTCCAGGATCCAGTTGCAGAGGGAGGTGTTTAGTCCCAGGGTCCTTAGCTTAGTGATGAGCTTCGTGGGCACTATAGTGTTGAACACTGAGCTGTAGTCGATGAACAGCATTCTCACGTGTTCCTTTTGTCCAGGTGGGAAAGGGCATTGTGGAGTAAGAGTAGATTCAAATTATTGTTCCTCCACTCTCCACCTCCTCACGTTCTACCTCACCACCCTTCTACCCCTTCACTCCTCTACCCACCACCCCTCTACCCCTTCACCCCTCTACCCCCCTCTACCTCACCACCCTTTACCCCTTCACTCCTCTACCCCTTCACCCCTCTACCCACCCTACCCCTCTATCAGTTCTAGGGATTATTTATGGTTAGCCCGTCTGTCTCGCTGCTCAGTGCTCACACCTCTGAAGGGCAGAGCACTGAAAAAGGCAGAACCTTTTCTCCCACTCTCCATGACTCACCAATTGTAAACCTGCCAAGACAACCTTGAGCTAACATGACTGTTGAAGTCTTTCACCACGTTACCTAACACACTGGCATAGAACTACTTCCCTGAGGAGGAACTGGGTGCCCAAACATTTCTTCAGTTACAGAGTGAATAGAAATCTGTGAGTAGTATAGTTTGACTGTCTTCATGTTCTTCCTGCAAACTACGCCTGCTAGCCTACCAGCACACATTTATACCACAGTAGTGGGTCTGGGAAAGATCTGATAGATAGAGATTAAGGACTGAGAGCAGAGAGAGTGAGAGCAGATGATACTCTGCCTCAGTCTGATTAACTGTGGTGTCCTGGAGGTGTTGATGGCTTGTTGCTGCTCCACTGATCAGCGGATCTAACAGTAATCCCATCACCACACAGCAGTCTCTCACACACACACACACACACACACACACACACACACACACACACACACACACACACACACACACACACACACACACACACACACACACACACACACACACACACACACACACACACACACACACACGAGCCTGCAGGCAGAGAAAAGTTAAGAACGTCAAGCCTGGGTAACATCACATTGACGCCAGGATCTGATGCTGTGACCAGGTGTGTCTATTATATCTTCTATTGTTACAGGAGCCCCTTCTGAAGAGACTGTAGGTACACATCTCAACGGAATCTCTCTGTCTCTCTGTGTCTGTCTCTCTGTGTCTGTCTCTCTGTGTCTGTCTCTCTGTGTCTGTCTCTCTGTGTCTGTCTCTCTCTCTCTGTGTCTCTCTCTCTCTCTGTGTCTGTCTCTCTGTGTCTGTCTCTCTATGTCTGTCTCTCTGTGTCTGTCTCTCTGTGTCTGTCTCTCTATGTATGTCTCTCTGTGTCTGTCTCTCTGTGTCTGTCTCTCTGTGTCTGTCTCTCTGTGTCTGTCTCTCTATGTCTGTCTCTCTGTGTCTGTCTCTCTGTGTATGTCTCTCTGTGTCTGTCTCTCTGTGTCTGTCTCTCTGTGTCTGTCTCTCTGTGTCTGTCTCTCTATGTCTGTCTCTCTATGTCTGTCTCTCTGTGTCTGTCTCTCTGTGTCTGTCTCTCTGTGTCTGTCTCTCTGTGTCTGTCAGGGGTATGTTCTGTCTGATTTAGAGCATCCAGTTGTGTGTGAGGAGAAAACTCCCTGCCCAAGCAATTACATTTCCTCATCAAATAAGAACAAGGGAAAGAAGGAAATCAGAACACGACATTACTGGGGGGCTGGAATACATTACAGTGTTGGTCCTCTAAGGTAATTCTTCTCAGAAGGGTAATTAAAACCGAAAGCAGATTCTCATTCTCTGAAAGCAGTCACACACCTTCACCCCTGGCCAAATGGCTCATAATCCACCCATCCCTGATCCCCAGTTAAATACCCAACCCAAATATTTCCCTGTTAATCTGTGGGTGTCAGGGCCTGATCCAAACTGATGTACAGGCCACGACAGGTGGCTTTCACAGGGGCTACAGGCTGAGGGAGGGGCTATAAACTGAGGGAGGGGCAATACACTGAGGGAGGGGCAATAGGCTGAGGGAGGGGCTATATCAATCAATCAAATGTATTTATAAAGCCCTTCTTACATCAGCTAATGTCACAAAGTGCTGTACAGAAACCCAGCCTAAAACCCCAAACAGCAAGCAATGCAGGTGTACAAGCAAGGTGGCTAGGAAAAACTCCCTAGAAAGGCTGGAACCTAGGAAGAAACCTAGAGAGGAACCAGGCTATGAGGGGTGGCCAGTCCTCTTCTGTCTGTGCCGGGTGGAGATTATAACAGAACATGGCCAAGATGTTCAAATGTTCATAGATGACCAGCAGGGTCAAATAATAATAATCACAGTGGTTGTCGAGGGTGCAACAGGTCAGCACCTCAGGATTAAATGTCAGTTGGCTTTTCATAGCCGATCATTAAAAGTATCTCTACCGCTCCTGCTGTCTCTAGAGAGTTGAAAACAGCAGGTCCGGGACAAGGTAGCACGTCCGGTGAACAGGTCAGGGTTCCATAGCCGCAGGCAGAACAGTTGAAACTGGAGCAGCAGCACGGCCAGTTGGACTGGGGACAGCAAGGAGTCATCAGGCCAGGTAATCCTGAGGCATGGTCCTTTGGCTCAGGTCTTCCGAGAAAGAGAGGCATGACAATTACCATGGGGCAAAACAGCACAGAGATCTGGAACCAGGCTACCCTATACATCAACACAGAGATCTGGAACCAGGCTACCCTATACATCAACACAGAGATATGGAACCAGGCTACCCTATACATCAACACAGAGATCTGGAACCAGGCTACCCTATACATCAACACAGAGATCTGGAACCAGGCTACCCTATACATCAACACAGAGATCTGGAACCAGGCTACCCTATACATCAACACAGAGATCTGGAACCAGACTACCCTATACATCCTAGGCTGAGGGAGGGGGCTCAGAGGCACAAGGGTCCAGGGCTCTTTGTAGTCTATATGGTATTTCAAGGATGTAGAAAACAAGTCCCAGTCTGGGCCCTTGATCTCTGTGTTGATGTATAGTGTAGCCTGGGCCCAGATCTCTGTGTTGATGTATAGTATAGCTTGGGCCCTTGATCTCTGTGTTGATGTATAGTGTAGCCTGGGCCCTTGATCTCTGTGTTGATGTATGGTTTAGTCTGGTCTCAGATCTCTGTGTTGATGTATAGTGTAGTCTGGTCTCAGATCTCTGTGTTGATGTATAGTATAGTCTGGTCTCAGATCTCTGTGTTGATGTATAGTGTAGTCTGGTCCCAGATCTCTGTGTTGATGTAGGGTAGTCTGGTCCCAGATCTCTGTGTTGATGTATAGTAGTCTGGTCTAGATCTCTGATGTATAGTGCCCTGGTCCCAGATCTCTGTGTTGATGTATAGTGTAGCCTGTGGATGTATAGTGTAGTCTGGTCTGTGTTGATGTATAGTGTAGTTTGGGCCCTTGATTTCTGTGTTGAGGTATAGTGTAGTCTGGTCCCAGATCTCTGTGTTGATGTATAGTGTAGTCTGTGCACTTGTTCTCTGTGTTGATGTATAGTGTAGTCTGGTCTCAGATCTCTGTGTTGATGTATAGTGTAGTCTGGTCCCAGATCTCTGTGTTGATGTATAGTGTAGTCTGGTCTCAGATCTCTGTGTTGATGTATAGTGTAGTCTGGTCCCAGATCTCTGTGTTGATGTATAGTGTAGTCTGGGCCCAGATCTCTGTTTTGATGTATAGTGTAGTCTGGTCTCAGATCTCTGTGTTGATGTATAGTGTAGTTTGGTTCCAGATCTCTGTGTTGAGGTATAGTGTAGTCTGGTCCCAGATCTCTGTGTTGATGTATAGTGTAGTCTGGCACTTGTTCTCTGTGTTGATGTATAGTGTAGTCTGGTCCCATATCTCTGTGTTGAGGTATAGTGTAGTCTGGTCCCAGATCTATGTGTTGATGTATAGTGTAGTCTGGTCCCAGATCTCTGTGTTAATGTATAGTGTAGTCTGGCACTTGATCTCTGTTTTGATGTATAATGTAGTCTGGTCCTAGATCTCTGTGTTGATGTATAGTGTAGTCTGGTTCCCAGATCTCTGTGTTGATGTATAGTGTAGTCTGGTCCCAGATCTCTGTGTTGAGGTATAGTGTAGTCTGGTCTCAGATCTCTGTGTTGACGTACAGTGTAGTCTGGTCCCAGATCTATGTGTTGATGTATAGTGTAGTCTGGTCCCAGATCTCTGTGTTAATGTATAGTATAGTCTGGTCCCAGATCTCTGTGTTGATGTATAGTGTCGTCTGGTCCCAGATCTCTGTGTTGAGCATATAGTATAGTCTGGTCCCAGATCTCTGTGTTGATGTATAGTGTAGTCTGGTCTCAGATCTCTGTGTTGAGGTATAGTGTAGGTCTGTGTTGACGTACAGTTCTCTGTGTTGACGTACAGTGTAGTCTGGTCTCAGATCTCTGTGTTGATGTATAGTGTAGTCTGGTCTCAGATCTCTGTGTTGATGTATAGTGTAGTCTGGTCTCAGATCTCTGTGTTGATGTATAGGGTAGCCTGGTCTCAGATTTCTGTGTTGTTTTTCTCCATGGTAATTGTCATGCCGTCGAATGGTTGGCCTAGTAGTAGGAATGGCTTACTGCACAGACAGAGCTAAAAGGCTTGCATGCTGAAAGCTTCATAGCACCAGCCCAGCATCACAAGTGAGGGATTTTCAGTAGAAAAGCTCAGGGGGTGAAGGCAGTATGATTTGACAGAGATGAGAGGGGCTGCAATCTCCTGAGCCACTGTAACCCCCATCCTCCTCTTCTTCTCTCTCAACTTCTTTCTGTCTCTCCCTCTTTCTCAATCTTCTTCCCCCCCCCTCTCTCTCTCTCTCGCTGCCTCCCCCTCTACCTCCCTCCCTCCCTCTTCTACTCCTGTTCTGACTAATTGCCCAATTATGTTTTTGTGTCTTTTCTCCCCTCCGAGCTCTGCTTAATGAAACACTATCACACAGGGACAGAGGAAATCACAAGCAGAAAAACAAGAGAAACAGATATGAAAAACAAACAAAGAAAAACCTAGAAAATGAAATCTGGTGGTGAAGGAACGGCGGCCACACCAATAATATCTGCTGGCCTGCATACATTATTTATGATCACACATCATTACTGCAATCATTTCAATCTGAGAGAGGGGGGGGGGATTGAGGCATGACAGAAATTCTGATGGTTTGACAGAGGAAATCGATGATCCGTTGAAATACTAACAGAGAAGACCAGCAGGGGTTAATAACCTCTATACTCAACATGAGCCTGTCGACACAATTTGCTAGACTAGGTTAAGCTAGCAGCAGGAATATCTAAGATGGCCTGTCATAGAGAAAGCTGTTGCTGAGCTGAGACAAATCAAATTGTCACAGAGGTGAGTTATAAACAACCTCTTGGTCTAGGTTGACAGGAGAGATGGCAGAAAACATTTCATTCTCATTCCCCGTTACAAATGTACAGCACTAGAGTGAAGGATTGGATTCCAGCGGGGTTGTTCTGTCTTTCTCTCTTTGTAGAAGGGACAAGGTTGAGGATTGTAAACAAATGTGTCTGGAACATGTTCTGTTGAAACCCTTTGAGAAGGGAAAAGGGTCAGGAAGGAAGAGAAAGAGAGGAAGAAGGGGGAACAAGAGAGGAAAATATAAGGAGAGATGGGGAAAGTAGACACACATGGGTCTAGGCTAGGGCCAAATGAGGGGTAGAGCAAAGGAAACAGAAAGAGAGACAGACAGGGAGAGAGAAAGTAAGAACCAAACAGAAACGATTAGAAAGAGACAGAGCAAGAGACAGAGCAAGAGACAGAGCAAGAGACAGAGCAAGAGACAGAGCAAGAGAGAGCAAGAGACAGAGCAAGAGACAGAGCAAGAGACAGAGCAAGAGAGAGCAAGAGACAGAGCAAGAGACAGAGCAAGAGACAGAGCAAGAGACAGAGCAAGAGACAGAGCAAGAGACAGAGCAAGAGACAGAGCAAGTGTATATGGATTGAAGAGAGAGGAGAAAAACACTGAACTGCATACTTTGATCTAAACACTCCCCTGACGTCATTAAGAGGTTCTGCACAGACTGTCTGACAGATGTGGCCTAAGCAGTGAGCCTAACCCAAATGGCACCCTATTCCCTTTATAGTGCACTACTTTTGCCCAAGGCCCATAACGTTCTGGTCAAAAGTAGTGCACTATGTAGGGTATAGGGTGCCATTTGGGACTAGCCATAGTCCTGTGGTCCAGCTGCGCCTGAGAGGGGAGAACATCAACATCACCATGTATTAGTGTGCAGTTACCACACATGACAACACATGCACACTCTCATACTGTCCACATGAAAACACAGGAAGGGAACACAGACAATTGACAATGACATGATCCAGTTATCATCAGCCTATCATTATAGTTAAATAACCCAGCACCAGCAGTCATTAACATTAGTCACAGTGTTTGACCCATGCAATTACAGTGCAAACACAACCACACTATGGGATGTACTTCTCTAGTTGTCCAATGTGGGGATTGATTGCTGGAACACAGCAAAGCTGATTCTCTCTCTGGTTTCTCTGGTCTCTGTGGTCTCTCTCTCTGGTCTTTCTGGTCTCTATCTCTGGCCTCTCTCTCACTCTGGTTTCCCTGGTATCTCTCGTCTGGTCTCTCTCTCACTCTGGTTTCCCTGGTATCTCTCGTCTGGTCTCTCTCTCTCTCTCTCTCTCTCTCTCTCTCTCTCTCTCTCTCTCTCTCTCTCTCTCTCTCTCTCTCTCTCTCTCTCTCTCTCTCTCTCTCTCTCTCTCTCTCTCTCTCTCTCTCTCTCTCTCTGGTTTCTCTGTTTTTTCTCTCTGGTCTCTCTCTCTAGTTTCTCTGGTCTCTCTCTGGTATTTCTCTCTCTCTGGTCTCTCTCTGATATCTCTCTCTGATCTCTCTGGTGTCTCTCTCTCTGCTCTTTCTGGTCTCTCTCTGCTCTTTCCTGACTCTCTCTCTGCTCTTTCTGATCTCTCTCTGCTCTTTCTGGTCTCTCTCTGCTCTCTCTCTCTCTGGTCTGTCTCTCTGGTCTCTCTCTCTCTCTCTGCTCTTTCTGGTCTCTCTCTGCTCTCTCTCTCTGGTCTCTTTCTAGTCTTTCTCTCTTTGGTCTTCTCTCTCTCTCTCTCTCTCTCTCTCTCTCTCTCTCTCTCTGCTCTAAACCCACAGACAAATGAATGTGATGATAAATGAGGTCATTGAGCCTGGGCCTGTGTAGCAGCCAGGAACATGAGGAATATTACACAGAAGCATTCCTCATATAGGGGTATGTACTGGGGCAGCGGACTTGGACAGCAGCTATAGGGTAGCCTGTTAGACTGGTAACAGAACACAAGGTTCGTCACTAATGTCACTTTCATGGTTGTCATTCTTAGGATTTCACACTGATAGTAACACTGTTGCTGATTGGTCATCTCTCTGGCCCACTGATGCTGTTTGGCTGTGTCCCTGTTCCTTCTCTCAGTCTGCCAGGTGGCACATAGAGCTGGAGCCGTGGGCCAGTGACAGCCACTCCCTGGAGGAGGAAGCACGGAGGTTCCTCAGCTACATCACTACACCACAGGTGGGTCACACTCAGTCAATGCCTGTGTCTCAAATGGCACCCTACTCCCTATATAGTTCTCTACCTTGGACCGGGGCTCTAGTCAAAAGGACTACACTTTATAGGGAATGGGGTACCATTTGGGACTCACACAATGTTATTACATGTCATATCTGTACAATATTCAGATATACACAGATACATGCAGTGTACATGTTAACATAATGCAAATGCAGTGAATGAATGAATATTGTAGATACTGTATCTGATCTAGATTATAAAGCCAGATGGAGTGTCCTGGTTCTAGAACGTTGCACTGTTTAGAATCGGGGAGGGAGACCAAAGTGGCTGCAGGACCATGTGCCTGTTCTCAAATTGCACCACATTCACTGTAGTGTACTACTTAGTGGTGCACTGTGTTGGGAATAGGGTGCCATTTGGGACACTGAATGGTTATTTAAATTAGCTGCTGCTGTGGAGTCTGACTGGAACTAAAGCTTCTATAGATGATTCAGTACAGTACTTTGTCATGCCAGTCAGAGTTGCATAAAGGTCTAACTGGTAAATAAACAGAGAATAACCAACTCTAACTGCAAACAAAGCACCCTTTTCATATTATGCTCATTGAAAAAGATTTTGTCTTGCTTGACAGCCCACACATGGGTCATTACTCTAATGATTACCATAGAGATGGCATTCTGATTTGTCTGATTCGTCTGATTCGTCTCGTTCCTACTAAATCAATGAGAGGATCTTGCCTTGTTAGATTGTCTGTGCCATAGGAAATAACAACCAATCGATTGAAACGTTGTTGTGTTGTGTGAGGATGAAGATTGAGAGGAAAAGACAAACTTGGCTTTTACAGTGCCTTGTGAAAGTATTCGGCCCCCTTGAACTTTGCGACCTTCTGCCACATTTCAGGCTTCAAACATAAAGATATAAAACTGTATTTTTTTGTGAAGAATCAACAACAAGTGGGACACAATCATGAAGTGGAACGACATTTATTGGATATTTCAAACTTTTTTAACAAATCAAAAACTGAAAAATTGGGCGTGCAAAATTATTCAGCCCCCTTAAGTTAATACTTTGTAGCGCCACCTTTTGCTGCGATTACAGCTGTAAGTCGCTTGGGGTATGTCTCTATCAGTTTTGCTCATCGAGAGACTGACATTTTTTCCCATTCCTCCTTGCAAAACAGCTCGAGCTCAGTGAGGTTGGATGGAGAGCATTTGTGAACAGCAGTTTTCAGTTCTTTCCACAGATTCTCGATTGGATTCAGGTCTGGACTTTGACTTGGCCATTCTAACACCTGGATATGTTTATTTTTGAACCATTCCATTGTAGATTTTGCTTTATGTTTTGGATCATTGTCTTGTTGGAAGACAAATCTCCGTCCCAGTCTCAGGTCTTTTGCAGACTCCATCAGCTTTTCTTCCAGAATGGTCCTGTATTTGGCTCCATCCATCTTCCCATCAATTTTAACCATCTTCCCTGTCCCTGCTGAAGAAAAGCAGGCCCAAACCATGATGCTGCCACCACCATGTTTGACAGTGGGGATGGTGTGTTCAGCTGTGTTGCTTTTACGCCAAACATAACGTTTTGCATTGTTGCCAAAAAGTTCAATTTTGGTTTCATCTGAACAGAGCACCACCTTCCACACGTTTGGTGTGTCTCCCAGGTGGCTTGTGGCAAACTTTAAACAACACTTTTTATGGATATCTTTAAGAAATGGTTTTCTTCTTGCCACTCTTCCATAAAGGCCAGATTTGTGCAATATACGACTGATTGTTGTCCTATGGACAGAGTCTCCCACCTCAGCTGTAGATCTCTGCAGTTCATCCAGAGTGATCATGGGCCTCTTGGCTGCATCTCTGATCAGTCTTCTCCTTGTATGAGCTGAAAGTTTAGAGGGACGGCCAGGTCTTGGTAGATTTGCAGTGGTCTGATACTCCTTCCATTTCAATATTATCGCTTGCACAGTGCTCCTTGGTATGTTTAAAGCTTGGGAAATCTTTTTGTATCCAAATCCGGCTTTAAAATTCTTCACAACAGTATCTCGGACCTGCCTGGTGTGTTCCTTGTTCTTCATGATGCTCTCTGCGCTTTTAACGGACCTCTGAGACTATCACAGTGCAGGTGCATTTATACGGAGACTTGATTACACACAGGTGGATTGTATTTATCATCATTAGTCATTTAGGTCAACATTGGATCATTCAGAGATCCTCACTGAACTTCTGGAGAGAGTTTGCTGCACTGAAAGTAAAGGGGCTGAATAATTTTGCACGCCCAATTTTTCAGTTTTTGATTTGTTAAAAAAGTTTGAAATATCCAATAAATGTCGTTCCACTTCATGATTGTGTCCCACTTGTTGTTGATTCTTCACAAAAAAATACAGTTTTATATCTTAATGTTTGAAGCCTGAAATGTGGCAAAAGGTCGCAAAGTTCAAGGGGGCCGAATACTTTCGCAAGGCACTGTATGTCCTTGTGTCTTACAGTCAGCAAAATATGCTCTGTGTGATGGAGGCTTCAGCATCGATGAAGGTGTTTAAATAGTGAAGTACATCGGATCCTTGCTAACAGTCCAAGTATTTTCTGATAATGAAGGCATTGTCCCTCCGTAATCAAATTAAGTTAAGAAACATTGGCAACTTATTATCTTGTCTTTCATATACTGTGGGCCTACAGCCCTTCTAATAATAAAGCACCTACTCTATATCTAGCATGGCTAGCATGCTGCTCATAATGAATAAGCCTTTGGGGGAGTGTGTGTGTGTGTGTGTGTGTGTGTGTGTGTGTGTGTGTGTGTGTGTGTGTGTGTGTGTGTGTGTGCGTGTGCGGAGGGGTGTGTGTGTGTGTGTGGATGGAGGGGTGGTTGTTCGTGTGGGTGGAGGGAGGGGTGCGTGAAGGCGGGTAGTTGGGGGTGAGTCATCCATCATCTACACTGACAGGCGGAGAGGGAGTTGCCATGGAGATTACAGTGTACCTCAGCAGTAATTCTGACTGACGTCGTGGTTGGCAGAACTCAGCCTCTGAGAGAGACACGCTGCACTGGGATTGTGCAATTAATAGAATTACACACACATACATACTGTATAAACACACACACATATACACTGAGTGTACAAAACATTAGGAACACCTTCTCTTTCCATGACATGACCAAGTTAATCCAGGTGAAAGCTAAGATCTCTTATTGATGTCACCTGTTAAATCCACTTCAATCAGTGTCAATGAAGAGGAGGAGACGGGTTAAAGAAGGATTTTTAAGCCTTGAGACAATTGAGACATGGATTGTGTGTGTGCAAATCAGAGGGTGAATGGGCAAGACAAAATATCCCCTTTGAACAGGGGATGGTAGTAGGTACCAGGCGCACCGGTTTGAGTGTGTCAAGAACTGGAACGCTGCTGGGTTTTTCACACTCAACAGTTTCCTATGTTTATCAAGAATGGTCCACCCACCCAAAGGACATCCAGCCTAGTTGACATAACTGTGAGAAGCATTGGAGTCAACTTGGGCCAGCATCCCTGTAGAAGGCTTTCAACACCTAGTAGAGTCTATGCCCTGACGGACTGAGGCTGTTCTGAGGGCAAAAGGGGGGGGGGGGGGGGGGGGTGCCTAATATTAGGAAGGTGTTCCTAATGTTTTGTCCACTCAGTATATATATATATATATATATATATATATATATATATATACACACACACACACACACACACACACACACACACACACACACACACACACACACACACACACACACACACACACACACAAGCACACAATCACACAAGCAAACACACACACACACACACACACACACGATTGATAAATATAACATATTGCAGTGTTGAAGTGTATTCAAAATGACAACAGTGTCACAACCTCTCTGTACAGAGTAGATTCATCATAGCTCACGATATAGAAATAATACTGATACAGTAAAACATTTGATGGGCCAATACTGTTCAATACCCAAATCAAAACAAAGTTTATTTGTCACGTGCGCCGAATACAACAGGTGTAGTAGACCTTACAGTGAAATGCTTACTTACAGGCTCTAACCAATAGTGCAAAAAAGGTATTAGGTGAACAATAGGTAGGTAAAGAAATAAAACAACAGTAGAAAGACAGGCTATATACAGCAGCGAGGCTACATACAGACACCGGTTAGTCAGGCTGATTGAGGTAGTATGTACATGTAGATATGGTTAAAGTGACTATGTATATATGATGAACAGAGAGTAGCAGTAGCGTTAAAGAGGGGTTGGCGGGTGGTGGGTGGGACACAATGCAGATAGCCCGGTTAGCCAATGTGCGGGAGCACTGGTTGGTCGGCCCAATTGAGGTAGTGTGTACATGAATGTATAGTTAAAGAGACTGTCCATATATGATAAACAGAGAGTAGCAGCAGTGTAAAAGAGGGGTTGGGGGGAGCACACAATCCAAATAGTCCGGTAGCCATTTGATTACCTGTTCAAGAGTCTTATGGCTTGGTGGTAAAAACTGTTGAGAAGCCTTTTTGTCCTAGACTTGGCACTCCTGTACCGCTTGCCATGCGGTAGTAGAGAGAACAGTCTATGACTGGGGTGGCTGGGGTCTTTGACAATTTTTAGGGCCTTCCTCTGACACCGCCTAGTTAGAGGTCCTGGATGGCAGGCAGCTTAGCACCAGTGATGTACTGGGCCATACGCACTACCCTCTGTAGTTTCTTGCGGCCAGAGGCTGAGCAATTGCTTTACCAGGCAGTGATGCAACCAGTCAGGATGCTCTCGATGTTGCAGTTGTAGAACCTTTTGAGGATCTGAGGACACATACCACATCTTTTTAGTTTCCTGAGGAGGAATAGGCTTTGTTGTGCCCTCTCCACGACTGTCTTGGTGTGTTTGGACCATTCTAGTTTGTTGTTGATGTGTACACCAAGGAACTTGAAGCTCTCAAACTGCTCCACTACAGCCCCGTCGATGAGAATGGGGGTGTGCTCGGTCCGCCTTTTCCTGTAGTCCACAATCATCTCCTTAGTCTTGGTTACGTTGAGGGAAAGGTTGTTATTCAGGCACCAGGCCAGGTCTCTGACCTCCTCCCTGTAGGCTGTCTCGTCGTTGTTGGTGATCAGGCCTACCACTGTTGTGTCGTCTGCAAACTTGATGGTGTTGGAGTCACTCTTGGCCATGCAGTTGTGGGTGAACAGGGAGTACAGGAGGGGACTGAGCATGCACCCCTGGTGTTGAGGATCAGCGTGGCAGATGTGTTGCTACCTATACCACACACTTTTGCTGGTTATGCAATTATGAACCGCTACAGCACATAGCAACCGCATTATGAACTTCAACAGCAAAGCAAAAATCTTCCAATACGACAGAATCATCGCTACCACAGCAATACATGGATGGATAAAGGGCTGTTTAAAATTCTATTCCATTCTGTATTTTATGTTTTTGGTATGGCCCTTTTTTACAATGTCCTTGTTACGTCCTGCCTTCCTTTTATGTCATAAGCTCTGTTAGGAGAGGCTAAATGGCATATTCATCTCCATGGATAAATGCTTCTCCTCTAAAGATTGAAGCAGTCAGAAACAAGACATTCCAAAGCCTTATGACATCACAAAGAGAAAGAACGCCCCTAAAGATTCTAGACTCCTTACAGATAGGAAACATTTGTCCATTATTTTTTGTGGCATGGGAAAGAATGCAGAAATGTCAACAGACTTTGTAAAGGGCAGATGGAGTGGTTAATGAATGCTGTAAGAGACGAATAACAGACATGGATATGGGTCTAGCACAGGATCACTATGATACAATGCAGGAGAGATCAGAACACAGATCAAATCATGGTTTTAGTCAGACCGTTATTAACATGATGGTTCAATGAGGTTCAGAAAGAGAAGGATTAGGCACTGGTCTCTGCAGAGCAGTGGACTGGACAGTATCCCACACAGGGAGCCACACAGCCTAAGCTGCAGTCTGTAAGGGAAAGACATTGTGATTACAGCACATGATCAGTCTCAGTCTCTGTCAATGTCCGCTGGCCCAGTCAAGTTCAGACAGTCTCTGGAGACAGTAGAGATAAAGCAATCAGACAGCAAACAGTCATAAATCCTGTCTGTTTCAAAACCTCCCACACACACTCAGACATTCAGGACGCTCACACACACACACACACACAATTGAATTGTTGACTGGCACTAGCTGAACCTGTCATTCACCTTGGGAAGCGTTTTCTTTCTCCTTTGTCAATGGAATCCTTGAACATTAAGACAAGATGAAGGTGCCCTGTCACTTGTTGTGGGATGGAGAATCATGTTAAGGATGGAGGATGCATTTCTTAACACTAAATCCAATCTTTTCTTCTTTACTGAAACCAAAAGGAAAAGAAGGCGAGGGGTAGAGGAGGAGAAATTGAGAGAGTGCTGCAAGATGAGAAAGAAAAACATGTTGAAATAGGAATAAGGCACCTGGTGAATGAATCTCAGAATGTGTGTACAGTATGTGGGTGTGTGTGGTGAACATGTGATGGGACAGGGGCAAGCATAACTATGGTATATGACGTGGATGATTATAACGATGGTGATACCAATTACGATAATGTTAACGATGGTGATGATGATACCAATTACGATAATGGTAACGATGGCGATGATTATAACGATTACGCTAATGACAACGATGGTGATCACAATTACGATAATGATAACGATGGCGATGATAATAATGATGACAAGGATATTTTGGGGGACAGGTGTATTAATGACCCCTGTCTACCTACAGGTGTTTTGTGCCTCCCCAGAGAGCCCCGTGGTACAGGGAGGTCAGGAGGGGCCAGAGGGGCGCTGGGCAGTGTGTCTGGACAGCAGGTACAGCCTGGCACAACGGATACACATCCAACACTGCCGGGTCTACTCTCTGGGGTGAGTACACTCACACACAGGCACGCACACACACACACACAAACATGCACACGAATGCATACACACCTCCGCATGCACACACACACAGCACGGGCATACACACGCACGCACGCACATAGGAACAGCCTGGCCCAAACCAATCACATCATATCTCTGGAGTGAGTGTCAGGTAATCTGGTGGCTATATTGCAGGTTATAAAGGTCTTTGACCTTCCAGGAGAGGCTGTGTCCCTGCTGTATTTCCAGAGCTAAGCTGGACTGGCTGGGGTTGGCAGTGGCAGCATGGTAGAGTGGAGGGTTAAATAGATTAAACCCCTGGAGGGCCTATTAATGTGGGTGTTGAGAGACCGCACAGGTGTGCTGACAGCTGCAGGGTTGGCAGTAAGCAGGCTCTGGACACTAAGAGGGAAAGTAAAGGACAGTATAGGAGGGAAGAGGATAGAGGAGGGTAGAGGATGGTAGAGGATGGTAGTGGACAGTAGAGGATGGTAGAGGATGGCAGAGGAGGGTAGAGGACGGTGGAGGATGGTAGAAGGCGTGTAGAAAGCGGGTAGAAGGCGGAAGATGACTTTAGAGGACTTTAGAGGAGGGTAGAGGACGTAGAAGACGGTAAAGGACAGTAGAGGAGTGTAAAGGAGGGTAGAGGATGGTAGAGGAGGGTAGAGGACGTAGAGGAGGGTAGAAGACGTAGAGGAGGGTAGAGGATGGTAGAGGAGCATAGACGAGGGTAGAGGACATAGAGGAGGGTAGTGGACAGTAGAGGAGGGTAGAGGACGTAGAGGAATGTAGAGGAGGGTAGAGGAGTGTAGAGGACAGTAGAGGATGGCAGAGGAGGGTAGAGGACAGTGGAGGATGATAGAAGGCGGGTTGAAGGCGTGTAGAAGGCGGGTAGAAGGCGGAAGATGACTTTAGAGGACTTTAGAGGAGGGTAGAGGACGTAGAAGACGGTAAAGGACAGTAGAGGAGTGTAAAGGAGGGTAGAGGATGGTAGAGGAGCATAGACGAGGGTAGAGGAACGTAGAGGACGGTAGAGGGTAGAGGACGTAGAGGAGGGTAGAGGAGGGTAGTGGACAGTAGAGGAGGGTAGAGGACGTAGAGGAGTGTAGAGGAGGGTAGAGGACGTAGAGGAGGGTAGAGGAGTGTAGAAGACAGTAGAGGAAGGTAAAGGAGTGTAAATGAGGGTAGAGGACGGTAGGGGAAGGTGGCAGGGGAGGGTTGAGGACATAAAGGAGGGTAGAGGACTGTAGGGGGTAGAGGAGGGTAGAGGAGGGTAGAGGAGGGTAGTGGACAGTAGAGGAGGGTAGAGGACGTAGAGGAACGTAGAGGAGGGTAGAGGACGTAGAGGAGGGTAGAGGAGTATAGAGGACAGTAGAGGAAGGTAGAGGAGTGTAAATGAGGGTAGAGGACGCTAGAGGAGGGTAGCCAGTAGAGGAGGGTAGAGGACTGTAGGGGAGGGTAGAGATGGGAAGAGGACTGTAGAGGAGCGTAGACGAGGGTAAAGGAGGGTAGAGGACTGTAGAGGAGGGTAGAGGAGCGTATACGAGGGTAGAGGAGGGTAGAGGACTGTAGAGGAGGGTAGAGGACTGTAGGGGAGGGTAGAGGAGGGAAGAGGACAGTAGAGGAGTGTAGAGGGTAGAGGAGCGTAGAGGACTGTAGAGGAGGGTAGAGGATTGTAGGGGAGGGTAGAGGAGGGTAGAGGACTGTAGGGGAGGGTAGAGGACTGTAGGGGAGGGTAGAGGACTGTAGGGGAGGGTAGATGAGGGTAGAGGAGTGTAAATGAGGGTACAGGACGGTAGAGGATGGTAGAGGAGGGTAGGGGAGGGTAGAGGATGGCAGAGGAGCGTAGAGGAGGGTAGAAGAGGGTAGGGGATGGTAGAGGAAGGTAGACGAGAGTAGAGGACGTTAGAGAAGGGTAGAGTAAGGTAGAGGACGGTAGAGGAGCATAGATAAGGGTAGAGGAGCTTAGAGGACAGTAGAGGGTAGAGGACGTAGAGGAGGGTAGTGGACAGTAGAGGGGGGTAGAGGACGTAGAGGAGAGTAGAGGACAGTAGAGGAACGTAGAGGAGGGTAGAGGAGTGTAGAGGGCAGTAGAGGACGATAGGGGAGGGTACAGGATGTTAGAGGAGGGTACAGGACGTTAGAGGAGGGTACCAGACGGTACAGGACGGTAGAGGAGGGTACAAGATGGCAGAGGATGGTAGTGAACGGTAAAGGACGGTAGAGGAAGGGAGAGGACGGTAAAGAGGGGGGTGGCAGGGGAGGGTTGAGGACATAAAGGACGGCAGAGGAGCGTAGAGGAGAGTAGAAGACGGTAGAGGAGGGTAGACAGTAGAGGAGGGTAGAGGACGTTATAGGAGGGTAGATGAGGGTAGAGGAGGGTATAGTACGGTAGAGGAGGGTAAAGGACAGTAGAGGATGGTAGAGGACTTTAGAGAAGGGTAGAGGAGTGTAAATGAGGGTAGAGGACGGTAGAGGAGGGTAGGGGAGGGTAGAGGACGGCAGGGGAGAGTTGAGGCCATAGAGGAGGGTAGAGGATGGCAGAGGACCGTAGAGAAGGGTAGAAGAGGGTAGAGGATGGTAAAGGAAGGTAGAGGAAGGTAGAGGAGAGTAGAGGACTTAGAGAAGGGTAGAGAAAGGTAGAGGACGGTAAAGGGGGGGTAGAGGAGTGTAGAGGAGGGTAAATGGGGGTAGAGGATGGTGGAGAACAGTAAGGGAGGGTAGAGGAGTGTAGAGGACAGTATAGGAGCGTAGAGGAGGGTACAGGATGTTAGAGGAGGGTACTGGATGGTACAGGACGGTAGAGGAGGGTACAAGATGGCAGAGGATGGTAGTGAACGGTAAAGGACGGTAGAGGAAGGGAGAGGACGGTAAAGAGGGGGGTGGAGGACCGTAGAAGACAGTAGAGGAGGTTAGAGGACGGTGGAGAATGGTAGAGGAGAGTAGAGGACGGTAGAGGACGGTAGAGGAGGTTAGAGGACGGTGGAGAATGGTAGAGGAGAGTAGAGGACGGTAGAGGAGGGTAGAGGACGGTGGAGAATGGTAGAGGAGAGTAGAGGACGGTAGAGGATGGTAGAGGAGGTTAGAGGACGGTGGAGAATGGTAGAGGAGAGTAGAGGACGGTAGAGGACGGTAGAGGAGGGTAGAGGACGGTGGAGAATGGTAGAGGAGGGTAGAGGACGGTAGAGGAGGGTAGAGGGGGTTAGAGGACGGTGAAGAATGGTAGAGGAGAGTAGAGGACGGTAGAGGACGATAGAGGAGGTTAGAGGACGGTGGAGAATGGTAGAGGAGAGTAGAGGACGGTAGAGGCCGGTAGAGGAGGGTAGAGGACGGTAGAGGAGAGTAGAGGACGGTAGAGGAGAGTAGAGGATGGTAGAGGAGAGTAAAGGATGGTAGAGGAGGGTAGAGGAGTGTTGAGGTCGGTAGTGGACGGTAGAGGAGGGTAGAGGACGGTAGAGGAGAGTAGAGGATGGTAGAGGAGAGTAAAGGATGGTAGAGGAGGGTAGAGGAGTGTTGAGGTCGGTAGAGGATGGTAGAGGAGGGTAGATGAGGGAAGAGGAGGGTTGAGGACGGTAGAATTCGGTAGAGGATGGTAGGGGAGGATAAGGGAGGGTAGGGGAGGATAAGTGGGGGCAGGGGAGGATAGTGGAGGGTAGAGGACTATAGAGAAGGGTTGAGAATGGTAGAGGAGAGTACAAGACAGTATAGGAGGGTAGAGGTGAGGGGGGCGGGGAGCAGGAATAAAGGGGTGGGAATGCGGCAGTAAACCTTTAGGGATTACACCTCACTGTTGGCTGTCTGCCTGTTTATAGCAGGGTCAAAGGTCACATGAATTGGTTGGAGGGAAACGTTTCGGATTTGTTATTGGTGACTGATGAACACACACAGATACAAGTGAAATGCACACACATATACACACACACACATATACACACACGCACAAACACACATGACAAAGCTCCAGAGTAATACCGGGCCGTACCATATCTACTAAAGTCATTTATCCTTTTGTCAAAAACGGACACTTTTCATAATGTTACTTTCTACTGGCTACCCTCCTCTTTACTCATGTCAAAGTACGCTATAAAAGTACATCATATACTGTGTGTATATATATACCTGTCTGTATTGATCTAATGATCTGTGGGTTGGTTTTGTCTGCCACATTAGTTTGATGGACTCTTGTAATAGCCGATCAACAGGAGTATATCACCTCGCTTAGAGAGAGAGAGAGAGAGAGAGAGAGAGAGGGGATGAGAGAGAGAGAAGAGAGAGAGAGAGAGAGAGAGAGAGAGAGAGAGATGGGTTAGCGAGAGAGAGGGGGGATGAGAGTGAGAGAGAGAGATGGGTTAGTGAGAGAGGGGGGGTGAGAGTGAGAAAGAGAGAGAGAGAGAGGGGTTAGTGAGAGAGGGGGGGGGGTGAGAGTGAGAGAGAGAAAGAGAGAGAGAGAGATGGGTTAGCGAGAGAGACGGGGGATGAGAGTGAGAGAGAGAGATGGGTTAGTGAGAGAGGGGGGGTGAGAGTGAGAAAGAGAGAGAGAGAGAGAGAGAGAGAGGGGTTAGTGAGAGAGAGGGGGGTGAGAGTGAGAGAGAGAGAGAGATGGGTTAGTGAGAGAGAGGGGGGATGAGAGAGAGAGAGAGAGAGAGAGAGATGGGTTAGCAAGAGAGAGGGGGGATGAGAGTGCGAGAGAGAGATGGGTTAGTGAGAGAGAGGGGGGATGAGAGTGAGAGAGATGGGTTAGCGAGAGAGAGGGGGGATGAGAGTGAGAGAGAGAGATGGGTTAGCGAGAGAGAGGGGGGATGTGAGAGAGAGAGAGAGAGAGAGAGAGAGAGAGAGAGAGAGAGAGAGAGAGAGAGAGAGAGAGATGGGTTAGCGAGAGAGAGGGGGGATGAGAGTGAGAGAGATGGGTTAGCGAGAGAGAGGGGGGATGAGAGTGAGAGAGAGAGATGGGTTAGCGAGAGAGAGGGGGGATGAGAGAGAGAGAGAGAGAGAGAGAGAGATGGGTTAGCGAGAGAGAGGGGGGATGAGAGTGAGAGAGATGGGTTAGCGAGAGAGAGGGGGGATGAGAGTGAGAGAGAGAGATGGGTTAGCGAGAGAGAGGGGGGATGAGAGAGAGCGAGAGAGAGGGGGGATGAGAGAGAGAGAGAGAGAGAGAGAGAGAGAGAGAGAGAGAGAGAGAGAGAGAGAGAGAGAGAGAGAGAGAGAGAGAGATGGGTTAGCGAGAGAGAGGGGGATGAGAGTGAGAGAGAGATAGGAAGTACAGATCATCATTAAGTGCGTTTTCCCTCTAATCAACCAGAGAATAACAGACCTGTAACTGGTGCCCAGATTTGGTCTTGGTCAGGAAAAGGTCAAGCCAACCATGATGAAATCTGGTTTGTTCCTTTCAGCGTGGCTGTTCACATAACCTTTGGTCCTATATGTACGGAACTACCAGTTCCAGTGATATTTGAGGATACAAACTGTGGACAAGAGTATTTTATAGTGGAGAGAGAGACAGCCACGAAGCTATTGCACCATGAAACCAATGGGACCTTGCCACACATCTGGAAAGTATTGGAGGGAGGGAGAGGGAGAGGGAGAGAGAGAGGGAGAGAGGGAGAGAGGGAGAGAGAGAGAGAGAGATTAGGGAAACAACATAAATAGGTTAATTTCACTAAGTGCTACCAATAGCATCTTCAACAGTTCTGAATATGTGACCTCACACAACCTGCATCCTTCATAAAATAAGTCATAAATCATGACCATCCTTTTAGAGTACTTGATACACTACATGACCAAAATAATTCACCTGGTCATTCTGCGTCATGGATATAGCAGATGTTCCTCATGTTTTGTACACTCAAGTATGTGGACACCTGCTCATTGAACATCTCATTCCAAAATCATGGGCATTAATATTGAGTTGGTCCTCCCCTTTGCTGCTATAACAGCCTCCATTCTTCTGGGAAGGCTTTCCACTAGATGTTGGGACATTGCTGTGGTGACTTCCATTCAGCCACAAGAGCATTAGTGAAGTCGGGCACTGATGTTGGGCGATTAGGCCTGGCTCGCAGTTGGCGTTCCAATTCATCCCAAAGGTGTTCATTGGGGTTGAGGTCAGGGCTCTTTGCAGGCCAGTCAAGTTCTTCCACACTGATCTCAAAAATCTATTTCTGTATGGACCTCCCTTTGTGCACGGGGCATTGTCATGCTGAAACAAGAAAGTGTTGGCACAAAGTTGGAAGAACAGAATTGTCTAGAATGTCATCTGTAACGTTAAGATTTCCGTTCACTGGAACTAAACGGCCTAGCCCGAACCATGAAAAACAGCCCCAGACAATTATTCCTCCTCCACCAAACTTTATACCACTCCAGCCGACGCTTTGCATTTGGTGAGGCTTGGGTGCAGCTGCTCGGCCATGGAAACCCATTTCATGAAGCTCCCGACAAACAGTTATTGTGTTGACGTTGCTTCCAGAGGCAATTTGGAACATAGTAGTGAGTGTTGCAACCAAGGACAGGCAATTTTTACGCGCTACGCACTTCAGCACCTGGCGATTCTGTGAGCCTGTGTGGCCTACCACTTCGCGGTTGAGCCGTTGTTGCCTGGGGCAGTTGACCGGGACAGTTCTAGAGGGGCAGAAATTTGATGAACTGACTTTTTTTTTATTTTTTTTTTACCTTTATTTAACTAGGCAAGTCAGTTAAGAACAAATTCTTATTTTCAATGACGGCCTAGGAACAGTGGGTTAACTGCCTGTTCAGGGGCAGAACGACAGATTTGTACATTGTCAGCTCGGGGATTCGAACTTGCAACCTTTCGGTTACTAGTCCAACACTCTAACCACTAGGCTACCCCAACTGACTTGTTGGAAAGGTGGTATCCCATGACGGTGCCACATTGAAAGTCACTATGGGCTATTCTACTGCCAATGTTTGTCTATGGTGATTGCACGGCTGTGTGCTCGATTTTATACACCAGTCCTATCCCCAGTTATGGCTGAAATTGCCGAATCCACTAATTTGAAGGGATGTCCACATACTTTTGTTTAAATACTGTATATTATCATCTGAAGACGAGCCAGGATCATATCTAAGCTCCTCCAACCAAGCTCTGACGAATACAATAATAACAAACAGCCCACATCAGCAGAGGAAACTGCTGGTAATAAATACCTGCAACAGTAAATCAACCAGGGTAGTGTTCTGAAAAGAAATATTTCAGGAGAGGTCATTAAAATGACATTAGAAGTTATACCCCTGAGTATCTCTCCCGCTTTCCTGTCCCCTGTCCGTGGCCTAGATTTCTCTCTTTCCTGTCTCCTGTCCGTGGCCTAGATTTCTCTCTTTCCTTCTCTGTCTGTGTCTCTCTCTTTATCTATCTATCTATCTATCTATCTATCTATCTATCTATCTATCTATCTATCTATCTATCTATCTATCTATCTATCTATCTATCTATCTATCTATCTATCTATCTATCACGCACGCACGCACGCACACACACACACACACACACACACACACACACACACACACACACACACACACACACACACACACACACACACACACACACACACACACACACACACACACACACACACACACACACACACGCACACGCACACACACACACGTCTGTAGATAGTTGGTTGTCATGCTGTAGCCAGGAATGTCTGGTATTTTATCCCCAGGAGAATTGTGTCCTTCTTTACCTAATAACCCCCCCCGCCCAAGTCCACCCAACACTACGCTCCACTGCTCCAAATTAAGATCTGTCAAACACAAATGTAAAATATCATAGTGTGTCTGTGCGTGCGCTACGTGCGTGCTGTTAAACGAGGCGTGAGTGGCGGTGCCCAGGCAGGATGAGCAGATGTTCTTTCATTGGCCTGGCGCATCGCATGGGGGACCATGGTGTGATTTCACACATGAAATACCAAGGACCCATACTTTACCCCCATCTCTACTTCCTTTTTCTCATTCTATCCATCCCTTTCCTCCCTCCCTCCCACCACTCTAGTTTTCTGTATGTCTTTCACTCTCTTTCTGTTTCTCTCTCTCATTTTCTCTCCCTTTATTCCTGCCCTGGAGGTGTAGCACACAGAGCAGAACTGCTGTGTGTTAATGGAGTCACTCAGAAATTCCCCAGTCCCATAGTCCTCATCCCCAGTCCCATAGTCCTCATCCCCAGTTCCATAGCCCTCATCCCCAGTCCCATAGCCCTCATCCCCAGTCCCATAGCCCTCATCCCCAGTCCCATAGCCCTCATCCCCAGTCCCATAGCCCTCATCCCCAGTTCCATAGCCCTCATCCCCAGTCCCATAGCCCTCATCCCCAGTTCCATAGCCCTCATCCCCAGTCCCATAGCCCTCATCCCCAGTCCCATAGCCGTCATCCCCAGTCCCATAGCCCTCATCCCCAGTCCCATAGCCGTCATCCCCAGTCCCATAGCCCTCATCCCCAGTTCCATAGCCCTCGTCCCCAGTCCCATAGTCCTCATCCCCAGTCCCATAGCCCTCATCCCCAGTCCCATAGTCCTCATCCCCAGTTCCATAGCCCTCATCCATAGTCCTCATCCCCAGTCCCATAGTCCTCATCCCCAGTCCCATAGTCCTCATCCCCAGTCCCATAGTCCTCATCCTCAGTCCCATAGTACTTATCCCCAGTCCCATAGTCCTCATCCTCAGTCCCATAGTCCTCATCCCCAGTCCCATAGTCCTCATCCACAGTCCCATAGTCCTCATCCCCAGTCTCATAGTCCTCATCCCCAGTCTCATAGTCCTCATCCCAAGTCTCATAGTCCTCATCCCCGGTCTCATAGTCCTCATCTTCAGTCTCATAGTCTCCATATCTTAAGTAGTGCAGAAAGGAAGAAGTGTTCTTCTTTGACTTTCAGAGACCTCACTCACCATCACATTTGTGCTCCTTGTAACTGGATAGTGGATATGGTTTAACAGGTTGGAGGAGATATGGATGGTAGATGGATAGAGAGAGGGGCAGAGAGAGAGGGGGGATAAGAGAGTGAGAGATGGATAGAGGATCACTTATAACCCAGAATATGTGATCCTACATGGGATCAGGGATCATTAGAAGCGGTGCTGGTGTTGATAAAGCTAAAATGACCATAGTCCACCCTTGTGTCATAACCCCCACCCCCGACACACACACACACACACACACACACACACCTTTATGGTTGTCATGACACCCCGGTCAAGAGGGAATCCGCTATAATCCCCATGTTTGAAGAACTGTTCTCTCTGACAGCAGCGGTTCTGTCTTTCCCCGCTTTCACCACACAGTCTTGTGGGACAGAGGATAACTACCTGCAGACACTGTGTGATTACCACCCTCTTCTATCAGACATGTACTCCAGGGAAGCAGACAGACAGACATGGGTTGCATCCCAAATGGCACCCTATTCTCTGTATAGTGCACTACTTTTGACCATTGCCCTTAGGGACCTTAACCTGTCGTTGTGCCCCTGAACAAGGCAGTTAACCCACTGTTCCTAGGCCATCATTGAAAATAAGAATTTGTTCTTAACTGACTTGCTGAGTTAAATAAAGTTTTAAAAAAATATAGATTATTATATATAAAAAAAAGGGAATAGGGAGCCATTTGGGATGCACACAGAGTCACCATTGAAGGTACTTTGTCTTTTCCCCCATCCTCTCATCAAAACAGCAAACCCTGTCATCTGACTAAAACGATAGCGAAGAACAAGCCATTCTCCTGGTAGGGCCAGCTATGATACCATTAGTGGTTGTGTTAACTGAATCATTTAGCAGAGAGAGTAACAGAGATGTCTGAAGGCAGCATTTCCCTCCCTGCCCTTACCTCTCTCATCTCATCCCTGCATCCCCCTCCTAAACGCATGATTGTCTATGGGGGACCAGAGTAGCTCATCCATGAGAAATTAGCTTTGAGAGATACTCCCTGAGCCACAATTACTGTATAGAGATACAGCGAGCCACATCACGAACAACACACTCAGATACACAGACAGGGAGATGGAGATAGAGGCAGGGGGGGGGAGAGGAGAGGAGAGGAGAGGAGAGGAGAGGAGAGAGAGAGAGAGAGAGAGAGAGAGAGAGAGAGAGAACCCTCTATGTAGGGTTCTTCAAAGAACCCCCTGTATATTGTTCTACCTGGGACCCTCTATGAAGGGTTCTGCCTAGAATACTCTGAAGGGTTCTACCAAGAACCATTTTATAATCTAACGGTTCTTCCTAGAACCCTCTATGAACGGTTCCACCAGCCTTATTAGCCTTTAAAATTGTATTATTTATGACAATATATTACATATATCATAATGCCTTTATTTGATGGCCTAAGTTATCTCCTGGTTACAAGCCACATCAGGCCTGCAAGTCCCATTATGCTGGTTTGCAAAGTGATGGGCAATTCCTATTGGAATCCAGCCCGAGTTCCAGCGAGGATATCCAAAAGAGGAATTGTTAATCACCCGCAACTTCCATTCAGAATGACTGCCAGGGTAGTGGAAATTGAATACTGAGACGACCTCAATCATCTAAACTGGAACAACCATCTCAGAAATGGGTGCAATAAATCCAACAGATTGGATTAGTTTAGAAAAGTGTGTTATTTGCCTTTGTATAGCATTACAGTTATTAACCAATCAATGTAAATGCAAAAACACAGATATTAAAGTAAAACAAACAATTCTGAAAATCTCCCTGCAATAAAACATGCTGGGAAATATTATATATGGTTCTGTGAAGAACCCTTATTTCCTTCCAAAGAATCAACAAGGAACCCTTTCTTCCAAAAACGGTTCTTAGGATGTTAAAGGTTCTAGATAGAACCATTTGCCTTACAAAGAACCCTTGTCTTCCAAGAAGGGTTCTTCTGATCAAAAGGGTTCTTGGTAGAACCCTATCCCTCCACAAATAACTATTTTGGCATAATTTTTCCTTAGAGTGTACCAGACAATGTAAATGCTTTCTATGCTCACTTTGAGGCAAGCAACATTGAACCATGCATGAGAGCACCAGCTATCCCGGACGACTGTGTGATCATGCTCTCCGTAGCCAATGTAAGACCTTAAACAGGTTAACATTCACAAGGCCGCTGGGCCAGATGGATTATCAGAACGCATACTCAGAGTATGCGCTGACCAACTGGCAAGTGTCTTCACTGACATTTTCAACCTCTCCCTGACTCAGTCTGTAGTACCTACATGTTTCAAGCAGACCACCATAGTCCCTGTGCCCAAGAACACCATGCACACACTTCTGTAGCCATGACATTCTTTGAAAGGCTGGTCATGGCTCACATCAACACCATCATCCCAGACGCCCTGGACCCACTCTAATTCGCATACCACCCCAACAGAATCACAGATGACACAATCTCCATTGCACTCCACACTGACCTTCCCCACCTGGACAAAAGGAACACCTATGTGAGAATGCTGTTCATTGACTACAGCTCCACGTTCAACATTATAGTGCCCTCCAAGCTCATCACTAAGCTCAGGACCTTGGGACTGAACACCAGCCTCTGCAACTGGATCCTGAACTTCCTGATAGGATGTGCATGTGTGTACTCATGGGTGTACTCCCTGTTCACCCATGACTGCGTGGCCACGCATGACTCCAACACCATCATTAAGTTTTCTGACGGTGATAGGCCTGATCACTGATGACAATGAGACAGCATAAAGGGAGGAGGTCAGAGACCTGGCAGTGTGGTGCTAGGACAACAACCTCTTCTTCAACGTCTGCAAGATAAAGGAGCTGATCGTGGACAACTGGAAACGGAGGACCGAGCACACCCCCATGCAAGTCGACAGGTCTGTAGTGGAGCGAATCAAGAGCTTCAAGTTCCTTGGTGTCCACATCACTAAGGATCTGTCATGCTCCACACACACCAACACAATCGTGAAGAGGCCACGACAACACCTCTTCCCCCTCAGGAGGCTGAAAAGGTTTGGCATGGGGCCTCAAATACTCAAATAATTCTACAGCTGCACCATTGAGAGCATATTGACTGTCTGCATCACCGCTTGGTATGGCAACTGCTTGGCATCCGACTGCAAGGCGCTACAGAGGGTAGTGTGTACTGCCCAGTGCATCGCCCGGGCCGAGCTCCCTGCCATCCAGGACCTCTATACCAGGCGGTGTCAGAGGAAGGCCTAAACATTTTCAAAGACTCCAGCCACCCAAGTCATAGCCAAGTTATCGTTACTTATTGTGTGTTTATTATTGCTTGTATTATTACGTGTCATTAGTTTTATATTGTTTCTCTATTTTCTTTCTCTCTGCATTGTTGGGAAGGGCCAGTGAGTACAGTGCCTTGCGAAAGTATTCGGCCCACTTGAACTTTGCGACCTTTTGCCACATTTCAGGCTTCAAACATTAAGATATAAAACTGTATTTTTTTGTGAAGAATCAACAACAAGTGGGACACAATCATGAAGTGGAACGACATTTATTGGATATTTCAAACTTTTTTAACAAATCAAAACTGAAAAATTGGGCGTGCAAAATTATTCAGCCCCTTTAATTTCAGTGCAGCAAACTCTCTCCAGAAGTTCAGTGAGGATCTCTGAATGATCCAATGTTGACCTAAATGACTAATGATGATAAATACAATCCACCTGTGTGTAATCAAGTCTCCGTATAAATGCACCTGCACTGTGATAGTCTCAGAGGTCTGTTAAAAGCGCAGAGAGCATCATGAAGAACAAGGAACACACCAGGCAGGTCCGAGATACTGTTGTGAAGAAGTTTAAAGCCGGATTTGGATATAAAAAGATTTACCAAGCTTTAAACATCCCAAGAAGCACTGTGCAAGCGATAATATTGAAATTGAAGGAGTATCAGACCACTGCAAATCTACCAAGACCTGGCCGTCCCTCTAAACTTTCAGCTCATACAAGGAGAAGACTGATCAGAGATGCAGCCAAGAGGCCCATGATCACTCTGGATGAACTGCAGAGATCTACAGCTGAGGTGGGAGACTCTGTCCATAGGACAACAATCAGTCGTATATTGCACAAATCTGGCCTTTATGGAAGAGTGGCAAGAAGAAAGCCATTTCTTAAAGATATCCATAAAAAGTGTTGTTTAAAGTTTGCCACAAGCCACCTGGGAGACACACCAAACATGTGGAAGAAGGTGCTCTGGTCAGATGAAACGAAAATTGAACTTTTTGGCAACAATGCAAAACGTTATGTTTGGCGTTAAAGCAACACAGCTGAACACACCATCCCCACTGTCAAACATGGTGGTGGCAGCATCATGGTTTGGGCCTGCTTTTCTTCAGCAGGGACAGGGAAGATGGTTAAAATTGATGGGAAGATGGATGGAGCCAAATACAGGACCATTCTGGAAGAAAAGCTGATGGAGTCTGCAAAAGACCTGAGACTGGGACGGAGATTTGTCTTCCAACAAGACAATGATCCAAAACATAAAGCAAAATCTACAATGGAATGGTTCAAAAATAAACTTATCCAGGTGTTAGAATGGCCAAGTCAAAGTCCAGACCTGAATCCAATCGAGAATCTGTGGAAAGAACTGAAAACTGCTGTTCACAAATGCTCTCCATCCAACCTCACTGACCTCGAGCTGTTTTGCAAGGAGGAATGGGAAAAAATGTCAGTCTCTCGATGAGCAAAACTGATAGAGACATACCCCAAGCGACTTACAGCTGTAATCGCAGCAAAAGGTGGCGCTACAAAGTATTAACTTAAGGGGGCTGAATAATTTTGCACGCCCAATTTTTCAGTTTTTGATTTGTTAAAAAAGTTTGAAATATCCAATAAATGTCGTTCCACTTCATGATTGTGTCCCACTTGTTGTTGATTCTTCACAAAAAAATACAGTTTTATATCTTTATGTTTGAAGCCTGAAATGTGGCAAAAGGTCGCAAAGTTCAAGGGGACCGAATACTTTCGCAAGGCACTAAGTATTTCATTGTTAGTCTACACCAATTTATTTTTCAAAGCACCTGACAAATAACATTTGATTTGACACACACCAGTTGAATCAACGTTGTTTCCAAGGCATTTCAATGAAATTACATTGAAACAATGTGGAATGGACATTGAATTGATGTTTGTGCCCAGTGGGAAAAGAGGGAAGAGAGGGAGGGGCAAAACAAGCCTTTGTCAGTCTTGAAAACAATCAAAAAGAAATCAAATATGTTTCTGCTCATATCCTCCCATACTTTCAGCCTTCCTCTGAATTATTAATTGAGCTGCTGAAGTGAGCAATACTTTTCAGCTCCATCAGATGTACAAACAGAAGTCCTTATACGATATGCCATATATAATTCTATCTGTAGCCATCCACTCAACCATCCATCAAATATGCTGTATATAACCTTTTCTCTCGGTCTCTCTCTCTTCCTCCCTCCCCTCTCTCTCTACCATAGGTTGGGTATGGAGGATAAGACTGTGGAGCGCTCTCTGGCCAGGGCGGGCTGTGAGGTGCACTGTTTTGACCCCAGCCTTAGGCAAGCCCACCTACAGGAGTCAGACATGTGGCTCCATCGTCTCTCCATAGACTGGAGGGACCCCAACCCAGCCATCCCCGCCCAACGACAGCACAGCAACACCAAGAAACTGGCCACCATTCTCAATGACTTTGGACACAGACAGGTCAGAATGCTCAGAGAGAGGAGAAGGGGTTTATGGGTAAAGGGAGATTACAAATGGGCCAATGTGGCCTGAGTCAGACATAACGAATAACTCATGTATGGGATTATACCCAGAGAATACACAGGGCCCTCCGTATTTATTGGGACAGTGAAGCATTTAAAAAAAATGTTGGCTCTATACTTCAAAAGTTTGGATGCAAACGATAGCTATAGGGTTAAAGTGTTGACTGTCTGCTTTAATTTGAGTGTATTTTCATATATTTTGAGTGACCCATTGAGAAATTACAGCACTTTTTGTTCATTGTCTTTTCGTACATTATTCACGATTCATTCAGGATGATCCGTAATCACGGTAGCATCCACATTAATGTAGAAGTGTTCAGAAACATATTATATTCTCATTTACATTAAAAGTGACTCCAAAATGGCACAATACATTATTTACCATTCATTTCTATTGGGCATAAATTCATCTGAAACACAAAATAAACAGAAAATAAATCCAACAAATTTGTAGAGTAATTTCGTGCTATCAATATCGGACTAAATACTTAACCTTTGTCTACTTTAATAGACATACAGTATATGTGAATTTGCTCAATACTTTTGCTCCCCTAAAATGTGGGGACTATGTACAAAAAGTGCTGTAAATTCTAAACTGTTCACCCATTATAGATCAAAATAGCCTCAAGTTAAAGCTGCCAGTCTAATCTTTTGGAGTATAGAGTAATTATCCCAATAATGACAGACGGCACTCTATGTACATAATACAGTAACAACATACTCCACTACCAGCACCCAGCACACATTGTACAGGACCTGTCTATTACAGTAAATCCTATACTTGACCACAATACACACAACCCATGCAATAGTCACTACAAAAGTCACCATAAAAACAAACCAAAATTACTTATTTTTCTCACCTCAACCATAAAAGGCTATAAGAAAATGGATCTGTTCTCTCTCTATGAGCTGAGAGGTTGAACTTTAGTATGGCTTGTTGACTCCTGAAACTCTACTGCTCATCATTCATTCCTCCAATGTCTCATCTTGCGCTGGAGGGCAGAAAACTCACTTATAGTTATGGCTTTCCTCCTTTAAACATTAGAATTCAGAATATTAAGTCCCCCAGGGCTCTGTGTTCTGCCTCATCAGATATGGATCTGCATACAAGATCAACGACATCCACACACACACACACACACACACACACACACACACACACACACACACACACACACACACACACAAACAAACAAACAAACAAACAACAAGCCAGTGGTGTGTGTGTAGAACGGCGACCTTCCCTAAATACAGCAAAAGTATGCATAGCATTCGGGTGAGAATAGAAGCATTCAGACGAGGGGCTACCGAGTGGCACGGTGGTCAAAAGCTGTGCCACTAGAGATACTGGTTAGAGTCCAGGCTCTGTCGCAGCTGGCCGCGACCTGGAGACCCATGGGGCGGCACACAATTGGCCCAGCGTCGACCCGGTTAGGGGAGGGTTTGGCTGGCAGGGATGTTCTTGTCCGCTCTAGGGACTCCTGTGGCGGGCAGGGCCCAATGAACGCTGACACAGTCGCCAGGTGTACGGTGTTTTCTCCAACAAATTGGTGCCGCTGGCTTCCGGGTTAAGTGGGCATTGTGTCAAGAAGCAGTGCGGCTCAGCTGGGTTGTGCTTCGGAGGTCACACTGCTCTCGACCTTCTACTCTCCCGAGTCTGCATGGGAGTTTCAGTGATGGGACAAGACTAACTACCAATTGGATACCACAAAATTGGGGAGAAAAGGGGGTAAAAAAAAAAGTTTTATTATTTAATAAAAAATCAAAAAAATATTCGGGCGAGATCCCAGCTATACATCCTGTGGAAGGAGTTAGTCTTTGATGAGGTCTTGAAGACGGTGATAATTCAAGTTTGTGGAAGTTGTATAGTGAAAAGGAGTTTACAGTTGATGTGAGATCAGTGCTGTAAAAAGGAGGTTTGGGTTGATACTCCCACACAGATAATCAATCTACCTCAACAGAATTCATCTGACTTAATTTATTTGTGGTGCTCTCGTTTTGTGAATTCTAACCTCTCACTGCATGTTCCAGAAGGCAGGGTACCTCAGTCTAATTCATCACTCTGTTTTTTCTCTCCTTTTTAGCATGAGCAACAGTTTAATCAGTGCAAATTTAAATCAGGCTCTTGAGCAGAATGCCAACAAGCCACGCACCGGCGCCTAGCATTAGCAAGTCCATGCTTAGAGGCGTCAGCCATTAATTCCTCTTTTGGAACCAGAAACAAAGCTCACTATACCATACAAATTAGTGTGGGAGAAATAATTAAGACGTGTGGGTGCGTGTTCGTGTGTGTCTGTGTCTGTGTGTGTGACAGATAAAGAACAGACCCCATCCCTGTACCTGCTTTAGATGCAAAGCAACACACACATCTCCAAACTGGGATTTTTTTAACGTGAGTACACAGCGAGCTAAAGAAACAACGGTTTGTCTTTCTTCTCTGTGGCTTTGTGACAGAAGAATAGCACGGAGAACTGATGAGTCGCTTCTAAAGGTCAAAATATGCATTAGTTTGTGTTCCTTATCGGTGATTACACAGCTCATAAATGAGTCATACCCGCTCTGGTCACCATCAGAGGCTGTCTCCATGGGGATGAACACACCAATTCAACAGTCCTTCAGATCTCATGCAAATTGATTTGCTTTCTCCTAATGCACAATAGAACAACAATCAGAGACACTCTTTTCTGACAATCAGGTCACTTCTTAATGTCTCACATCCACACTGTCACAAGAGGGACACACAGCTTCCAACATGGCTTCCACTCCTCCACAATGCAAGCCTTTCCTCACCATGGTTAGGGTTAGTGTTATCATGCAGGTGTGGGGGACAGTTTGGAAACAGAACAGACCCTGGACCAGTTGTTAGGGGAGGCTGTGAGAGTCTAAACAGAACCTCTCTCTCTCTCTCCTGATCCCATTGAAGTGTAATTAAATGTCTGCTCATTACGATGGTCTCTGGAGAGGCCTGTTTCAGATATGTTTCCCCCTGCCTCACATCCACTAATTAAAGAACACAAAGTACTTCATCTCTGCTTGATACAATCATAGAGTCACACAGGCAGAAAATACATCCCTGTAGCCCAGCTTACCTGTGTACTGTGTTGTATCAAAATTGTCATAAACACATGTAAGCATTGTGACATATTTGGGCTCAAACTTGTTATCTTGTGTTAATCAGCCAAACAGCTTTAAACCGTTATGCCAAGAGGTTCGAGCCTCTTGATGAAGTTGCTGGTATTTTGGGCTATGAAGGACGCCACAATAAGTTCTGCAAAAACTGCAATTAGCCGCTGAAATAAATAATTATGGGCCTATTAGTTAGACTCAAGTGTCAGTTTCCATTTCTAAAGGTTCATCAGAGGTCAGCTAACTTGTTTGTTCACACCAAACGATCAGCTTTCCTCAAAAGCGTTTAGAAATGAATTCATAAAAACAAATAGTTTTATCCCTAATCTGCTTCTGTTTGATGGCTGAATGGATTTCATTCCAGCAGAAGGCCGACTCAACTCATTGAATATTGTCTGCAGTGTCTTTCTGACTAGGATGTAAAGTTCCTCTCTTATCACAAAGAGATAACAGGGTATCTGGGTTCTCAGTGATTCTGTTGAGGACATCACCTTGGCGGTGGTTAAAAAATAGTGTGTAGGTGGCTGTGCATTTATCGGCTTAAACCATTAGGGGTTAGGTAAACACACACACGTTGAGCCAGCAGGCTGTGAACAGTGAACATGCTCTCTGTTTTTCCTCATTAGAAAGATGGAGTGATTCTGACCTCCTCCCTCTTGAGCCTGAGGGACCACAATTACTTTACTGCCTGACAGATACTTCACAACTAAAGGTCTTGGCTGAGAGAAACTTCACAACTAAAGGTCTGGGCTGAGAGAAACTTCACAACTAAAGGTCTGGGCTAAGAGAAACTTCACAGCTAAAGGTCTTGGCTGAGAGAAACTTCACAACTAAAGGTCTGGGCTGAGAGAAACTTCACAACTAAAGGTCTGGGCTGAGAGAAACTTCACAACTAAAGGTCTGGGCTAAGAGAAACTTCACAACTAAAGGTCTGGGCTAAGAGAAACTTCACAACTAAAAGTCTGGGCTAAGAGAAACTTCACAACTAAAGGTCTGGGCTAAGAGAAACTTCACAACTAAAAGTCTGGGCTAAGAGAAACTTCACAACTAAAAGTCTGGGCTGAGTGTGTGGCCCAAAAGTAAAAGGCGATGGTAGACATATTTTCTAGTTGCTTTATAGCAATGCTTTAAGACTACAGTGTTAAAGACACAACACTAGGAAAAAGACAAGGCTACTGCTGACCTTGGGAGAAGGGAGACTGAGGCATAGCCTCACTAAACAACTAAATAAAAGCTCCAACACCCATCGGCCTCACTGAACCTCCCTCAGTAGACCACAATTCAGGCCAAATCACAATGCACCCACCTACCCTCCCTCCCCAAATCCATTAGTTATTGCCCTACTTCCAATCCTCCCTGTCAAAGTAGTTTCTGTCTGCATATCTCTATTCCTCTCACTCACTCACTCGCTCGCTCGCACGCACACGCACACACACACACACACTTCTGCACTGCGGTGATCGGAAATCTCTTCAGAGATGTGTGGGGCCATATGGAGATGCTCACGCAAGACTGCAGCTTTTCGAGGGCTCACAATTTCTCATACTAGGGAAGCGAAGGGCAGACGAGCTTCCGGTGGTGTGGGCTTAGGGGACATCGAGAGGGATATGTTGTGAAGTCCTTGGGATTTACCTTGCATGCCAGTTGATGACACATCAGGGAGAAGAAAACTGTCAAATAGAATGAAGTTATTAAAATTAGCCCATTCAATACACACCCTGAGAAAAGTATATCTTCAGCAGAACCATTCTGGGATTTGTAAGACCTTCATAGCCTGCACACACGCATTGGGGGGGGGTCATGGGTCATAACATCCCTGTTGGTTAGGGCAGTTCCCATTTTATGACATGTCTGTCCAATTAGAAACATTATATTGCCTTGGGGAGGGGTCGTATCCATTGGGAGACCCAGAGACAGAAAGCACTTCATTTTGACTAGTTCTATCTGGGGGATAGCTGCTTTTAGGAAGGCTTGGAATGTGGGGGGAAAAGGGATTTTTGCAGTCACTAAAGAAATATAAAGGTTGTGTAAAGTCTTGCTAGCCCTTTGTTTAGAGGAATGGAGTGGCTATGGGATATTGGATATGGGCTGTCAGAGAGCCAGCCAGCTAAAGTTGTTATTTTACTCTAGCCATTGAAGAAGTGTTTTTCTGTTCGACAGGTCAGATACTCAACACTTGCATTAGCGTTAACACTAGTGTACTGGAAGATAAATATGATTGTTTTGTGGAAAGTTTGGGTCAACTATTGACAAATATTATTGGCAGCATTGGAAGTTGCCAATGGTGATGTCATGAGGCCATGAGGCAATCTGCCAATGAGAGGGTAGTAAGTTACAGAGGAGAGAATAAATTGGTGAAATAAAATGTCAAAAGCAAAGAGAAGCTCTTTCATTAATAAGGCTGTGAAACAGTATGGGTTCAAGGAGTTGACATGAAACATTACAGCACATTTAAAGGCCCAGTACAGTCCAAAACATGATTTTCCTGTATTTTATATATACAGTATTTCCACACTATGAGGTTGGAATAATTCTGTGAAATTATGACAAGGCCATTTTAGTGTAATTGCTGTTTGAAAAGACCGCCTGAAATTGGTGGGAGTTTTGGCCTTCCATGGTGACATCACCATACAGACCAATAAGAAAGAAAGTTCCAAACCTCTCTGCCAATAACATATAATTTTCAGTTTTTTGCTCCCCACTCAAAACCACTCCCTGACAGTCCTATAAAAATTATTGCTTGAGAAAATGCTCTGCTAAGAAGCTATTTTGGTTTCTTTTTGAACATTTTAATTGAGAAATAAAAATCACACAGAAGTTATTTAAGATTGAGATAAAAACAACTGCATTAGACCTTTAAATGACGGCCCAAGGCCTAATATACAGTATGTGCATTGAAAGTAGCCCATGCATATGATGACTCAGTAAGATCATATCCTGAGGCCATTATTAACATTAATGTTAATGGACCTCTCTTTCTCCACTTCACAGACCTTATACCACATTCAGCCTCTCCCCGGCATATCCTCCCTCCTCCTCTACTCAGACACATCCTTTCTTCTACTTGTCCTTCAACCGACCTTCCCTCTCCCTCTTTGTACTGACTCTCCCTCACCTCCATCAAAAGTCCTTTTCCCCTCTCTCCATCGTATGTCTCTCCCTACTGCGAGATATTATCATTGTTGAGTCTCTCTCCCTCTCTGTTCCAGGTGGATGTTCTGAAGGCCGACATGGAGAGTGCGGAGTGGAAGATTCTAGAGAACCTGGTTCTAGAAGGGGTTCTGAGCTCTGTGGGTCAGCTACTACTAGAAATCCACCTCCACTGGGCGGGCTTCGAGGTGGGCGGGGACGACCCATCTGTGGTGCGCTATTGGTTCAGCCTACTAAAGGAGCTGGAGCGTGCTCACTTCCGCCTCTTCTATTACCACAGCGACCCAGCAAAGCCCCGCCTCTTCCTGCACCGGAACATTCTGAACGCCACCAGTGCCTATACACTGGGCTGGGTCAATACCCAGTGGAGGCCCTGAGAGCTGACTGACTGATGGACAGGGCTCTGGCCAATGAGAAGGGGAGATCTGGGAAATATAGTTCAGCTACGATGGGAAAGTCAATCCCATGGGATGTTTCACTTTGGACATTTATTTCTGACCAATACCAGATTCATCACGCTAACCAAAGTACTGTACTCCAGAAAAGGATTGTCTCAATCTATGGAGGTTAATGTAACGTTTTGTGAGCTATACTGTACTCCTAACAAGCTCCTATCATTTCAGCATTTTGAATCACTACTCCCCTACCCTTCCCTGATATGACCTTAGACATGGTGAGGTAATTGCCTCGAGGGCCCAAAGTCCATCTGTCGGTCAGAGCTGCTTTAAAGTGGCTGTGTTGGCTGGAGGTCAGCCGGCAAGCATTGCGGCAGCCATCTCTGTCATCATGGCCTCATCTGGGCTTGGCCCTGAGCCAGCCACCCCTAACAGATGCATCCACCCCCTCCTGGAGAATTATCCTCAGAGGCATGGGTAATGAATAGTGAGGTAAGACCACAGCCCAAACTAATAGCCACAATTTGTCCTGAGGATCTTCTGCATTAAAAAGAGTACATAGGGCTGGGAAAGTAGCTGTCAGACTGAGGCTGAGCACGCCTCATTTAGCCCAGGGATGAGTTTCTGTGGGAGGCTACTTACGAGGCGGGGGGGCTGGAGGTAGTTAAGGTAAAGGCTCAAACGCTTGCCTGGGAGTACAGTCAATATACCTCCTGAAGAGAGACAAAGACATGAACGTCTACCCAGAGAATGACCATACCTGGGTTTCAACAGACACACCTACTCATTCAAGGGTTTATTTTTATTTTTACTATTTTATACATTGTAGAATAATAGTGAAGATATCAAAACTATGAAATAACACATATCATGAATCATGTAGTAACCAAAAAAATTGTTTTATATTCTTCAAAGTAGCCACCCGTTTGCTTTGATGACAGCTTTGCACACTCTTGGCATTCTCTCAAACAGCTTCAGTACTCACCTGAAAAGCTTTTCCAACAGTCTTGAAGGAGCTCCCACATATGCTGAGCACTTGTTTGGCTGCTTTTCCTTCAATCCGTGGTCCAACTCATCTCAAACCATCTCAATTGGTTTGTGGTTGTGGAGGCCAGGTCATCTGATGCAGCACTCCATCACTCTCCTTCTTGGTCAAATAACCCTTACACAGCCTGGAGGTGTGTTGGGTCATTGTCGTGTTGAAAAACAAATGATAGTCCCACTAGGTGCAAACCAGATATTTTTTTTTAATGTGTAGGTGTGTCCAAACTTTTGACTAGTACTGTAGGGAAAACAACTATCAAGGATGTGAAGAATCGCCTCAATTGCCTCACTCACTCGTCTTAGGTCAATACACATTTAACATGTATGACATTTCACATTAAACTGGGACTTAGAAAATACTTAAGAAAACCATGTACGCCAAGTTGTAAGGAGACCGAGTTCGCCTGAGCAAATGTTGAATCAGGGTGATTCGGATAGCGAATACCAAAGATGGTGAAATGTGTTAGTGTGTAGCCTTAACTGCAGCTATAATGAGCAGATTCAGAGGGAATACTATGGTCTCTCCCTCTTCACAATTTGAATAATAATAGAAAATGTCAATCCAGCCACCACAACTTCTGCTGTTTGTTTTCCCACTCTCTCAAACCCTTTTCCTCTTTAGTAACGGTTCTCTTCTCACCATTAAATCCACATAAACCCCCTCTGAAAAGAGTAGTGTTGCCAAGTCGCTACTTCTCTAAGTGCCTTCATAGCAGCATCAAAAGATCAGGGGTATTCATTTCTAATTGAAAGTTTTCAGAATGTATTAATCCTTAAAATGTAAGCCTGAACCCAGTTTAGAATTGTGTAATACATTTGGTGACAAAGTAGTTGGGAGAGCTGCAGAGAGAAAGTACGATTGAGTCAGAAAGGTTGAGATTGACTCAATCTCTGTCTCCCTGTACCTCTCGCCGTCTCCCTGTACCTCTCGCCGTCTCCCTGTACCTCTCGCCGTCTCCCTGTACCTCTCGCCGTCTCCCTGTACCTCTCGCCGTCTCCCTGTACCTCTCGCCGTCTCCCTGTACCTCTCGCTGCAGATCTCCAACTACTTTGTCACCAAATTTGTTACACAATTCTAGACTCAGTTCAGGTTTACATTTGAAGGATTAATACATTCTGAAAACTCTTGAAAATAAAAATGAAAACCCCTGATTTTTTGATATGTCTATAAAGACACTAAGGGAAATAGCAACTTGGCTACACTTCTCTCTTCAGAGGGGTTTGTGTGGATTTAACGGTGAGAAGGGAACCGTTACTAAAAATAAGAAATCCTAATAAACTTGACGAAATATCTGACCAACGGCAAAAGATGGAAGTATAAGACGACTTGACCAAAGGAAAGCAAAATGACAGGCAAAGTTTATAAAACATTTAATTTCACAAAGGGACATACATTGGAAAACAGAATAGTTTCCAAGATAAAAAATCTTGTGTGAATGATACGGACATCACTGATTAAAACACAAGCCAGAAAACATGAAATTAAGAGAGCGCATGTGAGGGATGAGAACCCTATAAACACAACACACTGAGAAAATGTTTATCTTTCTATGTATACGTCGCTGTCCTCTCTTCAGATGGGATAGAAATATACACTGTTACAAAAGGACTAGATACCAGCCCTATGGCTTTTAGCCTGACACTAAATTAGGGAAAGTACATAACAGAAAGACGACCTCTCCCCCTAAAAAGAGGGAGTCCTTTTGCAGCCCCCACCCTGTGTCTCTAGTCCCAGAGTTTGATCAGTCCGTCCCAGCCACAGGTGATGACCTTGGAGGTCTCGTGGGGGTGCCACAAGGCACTGATGCACACCTTATCGTGGGCCTTGATCCGGTGGTACAGCTTGGTTGTCTTCCAGTCCCAGATATTCAGCTTCCCATCCGCATCGCCAGACACCACATAGCTACAGGAGAGAAAGAGGGATGGAGATGGGAGGAGAGAGAAAGGGAGGTTAGGCTCCCTGCTAAAAATGACTCATGTTCCATTTCACATGAGATGGTGTGAATTTGGGTCTCTGCTCAAAGGAGGGGTTACTTGCTGTTGCCATGGTTACTAAGAGAGGAGAGAAGTGAAGGCACCTGCTGATAGGGGTGAGTGAGTTCTTAATTGGGGTATGTGCTAAAATTAGTGCCTGTAAATGGCCTGGTTAGCGCTTTACGTACAGGACGTCTTCAGAAACACTAACTGACTGAAGGACTTGTTTCAGAAGGAAGTAGAGACGAGTCAGTTTGTAGATAAACACAATATTACCTGCTAGGGGGATGCTACTTCTCGCTCCCCTTCTCTCTCCCGCTGAAGTTTCCAAAATGTCTTCCACAAAACCCTTTGCTAACATAAACCCCTGGGTTGATTCCAGTAAGTACATTTTAAATTGGAAAACTAAAGAAAGGGTGCATCTTCTGTTTGAAAGGCTTGTACCATTACTGTATCATACATCATATTCAGACAAACACCAGGTGAACCCCTAGGGGGTCATGTCCCTGAGAAACCGATCCCTGAAGTCCTAGGTCGTATTCACTAGAAACCAAATGGAAGAAAACGGGGAGGGACTACCTGCATTTGTCCAATAAGAACATCTTGTTTGCGTTTCTATTCAAAACTTTGGAAGCCTTCAACTTTCCAGCTGAAATAATACATCATAAAAATACTATATAAATATCCTAAAGCAAAAATATACACAAATAATATATCTGGTCTTTGTGGTTGAAATTCACTGCTTGACTGAGGGACCTAACAGATCAATTGTACGTGTAGGGTACAGAGATGAGGGAGTCCTTCAAAAAATCATGCTAAACACTATTATTGCACATAGAGTCCATGCAACTCATGTGACTTGTTAAGCACATGTTTACTTGCGCACTTATATAGGCTTGCCATAACAAAGGGGTTGAATTCTTATTGACTCAAGACATGTCAGCTTTTCATTTTTAATGAATTTGTAAAATTTCAAAAAATATAATTCCACTTTGACATGAGGTAGTGTGTGACAAAATCTAAATTGTATCAATTTTAAATTCAGGCTTTAACACAACAAAATGTGGAAAAAGTCAAGGGGTATGAATACTTTCTGACTGCAATATTGGTAATTTAAAGTGCCAACTCAATCCCCCCCTGTTAAAAACATTTTCTGAATACTCTAAAATCTCAGGATATAAACTTTGTGGAAAAACTGAAATAATGTCAATAGGAAAAATGTATAAAAGAATAGCTCATGATCTAAAGCCATAATTTGAAGTGGATCCCCCAAATATATTTTCTACATAGGATGCTTAATAAAGAACAAAAAAACGGAATATATAAACATAACTTTCTCATTACTCAACAATATGAAAGCAGATCTAATTAAATGGAACAATCTTTGTGAAAAGTTATTTGCCGCCTTTCTCAACATGGGTCCCATTATGCCTGTCGAAAACCAAACACTTCATTCCACAGTAAGAACCTTATACCAACGATCAAGCATGGTGGTGGTAGTGTGATGGTTTTGGGATGCTTTGCTGCCTCAGGACCTGGACAACTTGCCTTAATAGAAGGAACCATGAAATCTGCTGTGTGTCAAATAATTCTACAGGGGAATGCCAGGCCATCAGTCCACAGCTGGGTCATGCAGCAAGACAATGATCCAAAACACAATCAAGTCTACATGAAAATGGCTAAAATGCAACATTTGAAGTTTTGGAATGAACTAGTCAAAGTCCAGACCTAATCCCAATTGAGATGTTGTGGCAGGACTTGAAACAAACTTGAAAACCCACAAATATCTGAGTTAAAGCAGTTCTGTATGGAAGAGTGGGACAAAATTCCTCCACAGCGATGTGACAGACTGATGAACAACTACAGGTGGTGTTTGGTTGGAGTCATTGCAGCTAAAGGTGGCACAACAAATTATTGGGTGTAAGAGGGCAATTCATTTTTCACACAGGGGCATTGGGTGTTGCATAACTTTGTTTATGAAATAAGTATGTAATTGTGGTGTTATTTGTTTACTCTATACTCTATACTCTTTACTCTACTTTATCTAATATTAGGTTTTGGTTGAAGATCTGATAACATTCAGTATCAAAAATATTCAAAAGTCTAGAAAATTTGAATGTGGGCAAATATTTTTTCACAGCACTGAATAAACCTCTTCAGAATGGCAGGCCTCATAAGTTTTTACATTTATTCTCGGTAACACCAATTACCCCACCGAAGTCATTCTAAAAAAATACTCATAAATGACTTTGTATGGGCAAATAAAACTCATCTCTAAGTACGAGGGTGGTTTTAACCTTCCAGACTTGGAATTGTATCAATTCTCCACCCAAGGCTTTTACTCGTGACATATAGTTAAATGCACTAAAGAGGAACAATGGGTTCATATTGAAGATGCACATGCTCACCCCGAAAATCTTTTCACGTGTCTATTTTCTAAGGATAAAGCTAAGAACATTAACAACTTCTTAGTTAAGAACACTATAATATGGAAGAAAATCTCAGGGATTCCACAAGAACAAATATCACTCCCTAAAAACACACCCCTATCCATGGGTATCCATGGGTAGCTTTTCCAAATTCACCAAGAAATTGGTCCACATGGAAAACTAAAGTAATAGAAAACAGAATTGACTTGGTAATAGAAAATATAATTTCCATCACAGAATTAAAAAGCGATTGACCAATTTAGATATTTTCAAATACATGCAACTTAAGTTTCATATCATGGAATGTATATTTGAAATCTTCTTCAACATCAGAGCAATGTTGAGGGAAGTTGGCTGTCAGAAGTTTTACAATTTAAGATGACTTTTAATCCATCTATCTGCATATTTCAAGACATGGCATATGAGGGTACAGTGAAATACCCAATGGGTTGGGCCATACTTTTCTCATCAATCAGTTTGAAAGTACTTCTACTTAAAAACTGGAAATCAAATGATCCTCCATCGTTAAGACAGTGGATGAATCAAAGGCATTATTATTTAAATGATTTCTTATTTAAATATTGAACAAATTTGGGCTACAGAGAGAAATAGAATAGCACAATGAGGCCATATGACAGTGTTACATGCACTGGAAACGTAACAGGTATGAAGAATGAGAGGGAATGATGGAGTGAGAAACGTAACAGATATGAAGAATGAGAGGGAATGTTGGAGTGAGAAACATAACAGGTATGAAGAATGAGAGGGAATGTTGGAGTGAGAAACATAACAGGTATGAAGAATGAGAGGGAATGTTGGAGTGAGAAACGTAACAGGTATGAAGAATGAGAGGGAATGTTGGAGTGAGAAACGTAACAGGTATGAAGAATGAGAGGGAATGTTGGAGTGAGAAACGTAACAGGTATGAAGAATGAGAGGGAATGTTGGAGTGAGAAACGTAACAGGTATGAAGAATGAGAGGGAATGTTGGAGTGAGAAACGTAACAGGTATGAAGAATGAGAGGGAATGTTGGAGTGAGAAACGTAACAGGTATGGATGTGGTGGAAACGTGAGTTTGAGCAGGTGTGATGTCATTGATGTGCTTCTATCTATTGCATTCTGTCTATGTATGGTTTCTGTGGTCATTTTTTAAATGAATAATAAAAAAACACCTTGTTTCCGTTTCAAACCATTTTGCTACCGTTTGTACTGTATAGGATGGATTTGTCTTACCTCATGTCTGGGGAGAAATCCACCTGGCAGGCGTAGCCAGCCACCATGTGGCCCTTGAAGATCTTCTTCTTGTTCAGACGGAAACGGTTCTGGGCTCCAAATATCAGGATCTGATTGTCCATGGACTGGCAGGCCAGCCACTTACCTAAAGTGGGAGAAAATACAATAACATTTGAGTTCTGAGTTTTAGTTAGAGCATGCTGATGTTAGGGGTTGACCCTGCAGGTACAGGACTTCTCCAGTGAGCAGTGGGTCTGGACCAAGTTATTTCAAAACAACACCTTTCTGATCAACCTTTTTCACAGTGTGAAAAGCAGCTAATGCATCAAGGGGCTCGGGATAAAACTATAAAAATGTCTCGTAAAACAGATTGAGCGTGTGAAACAAGACAGGTTGGTTGAGCTGAACGGAAAGCTAGGTACTATGGTCTGTGTTATTCAGGCCCGTGGGAGTGGACCACCCCAGTAGACACTAGCAGCTCGTCTCTGTAACCGCCTGAGAGAGAAAGATGAAGACAATCACTTTGGAAAGAATTAAAATACTTTGATGACCGAATGCTGACTTGGGCTAGGTCCCAAGTGGCACCCTTTTCTCTGTATATAGTGCACTACTTTGGGCCCTGTTCAATAGGGTGCAATTTGGGACGCAACTTTGATGTCAGCTTCACAGACTTTCTGTTAGCTAGCAACCCCCCTGTCTCTCTACATAGACACTAGGACTCAGTAACAGTGTGTGCTCCACTGCGTGTACACCCGCTCCACTGTTTGTGTGCATGTGTCCTCCCTTTCCGAGTGCCTCCCAAACAAACCCACATAAAGGGATGCCATTATCTCAAAATGCCAACCGCTGTAGGTGGATGAGAAACGGATAAATACAACTGGGCTCTCTTTTGTAAAACTGGAGCGAAAATAAGGAGTCGAGCGGAAGAAAGGCTCCATACGCAGCAGTCCCAGCTAGGGCTGCTGTGGGGGACAGAGTGGAGTGGGCTGCTCTCCCAGTGAGAGTTCATCTGTTATTTAGACTAATGACAAACAATTCATGTCAGGACAAATATATGAACACAGCTCAGAGGGAGATATGGGGAAGAGAGAATGGGGGAGATGGAGGGGAAGGGTATGAAGGAGGGGAATGGGTCAAATAAAAATCTGTGTGTGTATGTGTATGTGTGTGTGTGTGTGTGTGTGTGTGTGTGTGTGTGTGTGTGTGTGTGTGTGTGTATCCACTCACCATTGGGTGAAAGCGTTACAGCAGGCATAGAGTGCATACTGGGCTCTGCGATGTATTTGAAGTCCACGGGAATGTCCCTTTAAAACACAAACGCAGCACGGTCACGGTACAGTCGAGAATAGTCCAGAGGTTAGCCATGACACTACTGGCATCAGTATTGACAACTAGCATTAATGCTCTCACGTTGGAAACATTGAAAGTCACGCAATGCAGCTGGCGCTTGGAAAGACGTGATTCTAGCTGAGGATCAAAGCTATACTGTTGACCAAACAGTTCAGATCCAGACACTGTTGGCATTACAGATACAGTGCCTTCAGAAAGTATTCACACCCTCAGACGTTTTCCACATTGTGTTACAGCCTGAATTTCAAATGGGTTAAATGTAGACATTTTTGTCACTGATCTACACACAATACCCCATAATGTCAAAGTGGAATAATGTTTACAAATGAAATGTCTTGTAAGTATTAAAGCCCTTTGTTAGACATCCATTTTCTAAATAAGTTCAGGAGTAAAAATGTGCTTAATAAGTCACATAAATCATTTACACACTGTGTGCAATAAGTGTTAAACATGGTTTTTCAATGACTACCTCATCTCTGTACCCCACACATACAATTGTCTGTAAGACCCCGCAGGCAAACACTGAATTTCAAACACAGATTCAGCCACAAAGACCAGGAAGGTTGTCCAATGCCTCGCAAAAAAGGGCACCTATTTGTAGAGGGGTAAAACAAAAGTAGGCATTGAATATTCCTTTAAGCATGGTGAAGTTATGAATTACACTTTGAAAGGTGTATCAATACACCCAGTTACTACAAAAATACAGGAGTCCTTCCTAACTCAGTATCCGGAGAGGAAGGAAACCGCTCAGGGATTTCACCATGAGGCCAACCTTAAAACAGTTAGAGTTTAATGGCTGTGATAGGATAAAACAGAGGATGGATCAACATTGTAGTTACTCCACAATACTAACCTAATTGACAAATGTGAAAAGCAAGCCTGTACAGAATAAAAATATTCCAAAACATGGAATATTTTAATTTGCAATAGGCCCTATTGTAAGAAGTAAGAATTGAACATTGTTTTTTTGGGATGAAAAGAAACAGAACAGAGCAAAAACCTGGTTCAGTTAACTTTCCACCAGACACTGGGAGATGAATTCACCTTTCAGCAGGACAACAACCTAAAAGGCCAAGTTGCTTACCAAGACAACGTTGAATGTTCCTGAGTGGCCTAGTTACAGTTGACTAGATTTTAAAGTCAAGGGGTCTGAATACTTTCTGAAAGCACAGTATATATAAATGGTATGGTATGAATTTCCATACCATGTTTGCTTAAACACTGTGCCAAGAGCATCCAGTTAAATCCACTCTCTCCCTTTCTGCGTTCTTTTCCCCCTCTCCCTACTTTCTCAACCCTGCCCTCTCTGAGTTTGATAGTGAAATGGAGGTCAATCATGCATTTTGTTCTAGGGTCTTCATGGCGTCGTCCAACTCTATGGTCTTCTCACACACTGTCGTGAACAGCTGGCAGATCTAACGGGATGAGTGTCCGTGACAGAGACACCAGCGACAGGCTGAAGATTGTGTATGACTGTGAATAATGTTGTGTTGAGGGTGTGTTGACCGCGTAAGAGTTGATCTTCCTCGCTCTCAGTGGGAGGCTATCTATCTGGACTGAGGCCATCTCTCCCTCCTCTCTTCCTTTCTCAGATAGCACACAGCTGGACTGGTTTAGAGCCACGGCGCTAACAGCTCTATCCCATAAACACCAGCTAGACTTATACCTAACCAGGGCCAGAAGGAAAAGGACACCCTCCATCCCTAAACCAGAGTGAATTACAGGAAACAACTAACTTACAATGCATGAAGCATGAGTCGTAGGATTAAAACACACACACACACACACACCAAAAGGGCCCCCCGAGCAAGCCCTGCCTGATGTCCACAGCAGTTGTTTCTGAATACCTTTACCTGTCCCAGTCAGTCCTAATTCACCAGGCCTGGGTCGTATTAATTTACGCATCAAACGTAAGAAAACGAGTTGAAATAGGAAGGGACTATGTGGATTTGTCCAATGAGAACTGGTCATTTGCCATTGCAAAAAGTTTTGCTACCGTGTGCACTAATGAAATTGTGCCTGGTTTTTATCTTACCCCCTCACCAGTGTCTTGTCTAAATGGATCCATAAGGGGGTGCAGAGACTGTAGCCACCAGGGGAAGGTTAGCACTAACTCTCTCGTGTGTGTGTGTGTGTGTGTGTGTTACATTGTATTGATTCTAAACCGTGCCCAGCACAGCCCATACACTCAGTCTCCACATCCCCAACTAATATACCTCAGCTGCTGACAGCCAACCACCTAGAGAGCTCTTCACTCTGTATGTGTGTGCGCACAAAAGGGCCACAACGGAGTGTATGTGCTGTGTTTGTGTGTGACTAACAAGGAGTCCGTCTGTAGTTCCAAATCCCTCAGCTTACCCTCCCTCTCCATCTTTGTGTCAGTGATGTGACTCCATGTTTATTTCTGCCTAATTCAGCTGAGATTGGTGGTTGAGCTCTCCTTAATCCTACCATCTGAGCTGTCACAGGGGGAGAGGGGGGGGACAGTAAAGCCTCTCGTTCTCTCCACCATAACAAACCCCTCCAGCTCTCACATTACACTCCTAAAGCCCCTGGGAGGACTCCTAATGAGTGTGCAATCCACTCAAATACTCAACATTCTCAAAAGTGTCTCACATGATAGAGAGGATCAACGCCGCCTATCAGTGCAGCCACTTCATAGCCCCAAGAGCAAAATGCCTTCCCTGCGTCACTTCCACTGGAAATCCATTGATCACGTTGGGAAGATTAAACAAGGGAGCGTGAACAGGGAAAGCTGAACTTTTGTCGCATACACCGTGGCATCGAGTTGCTATTGACCAATCGAAGCTCACTATAGTTTCCAGGCCTAACTGGATTGGCTGTTGATACCTAGCACTATATCGACTGCTTGCTAACACCAACATAAGGGCGAAGCAAGTGCGGATATCAAAATGTCCACGTTAAAAGGATCTCGGCCATCACTCATTCATTGCTAGAGCTGTCTGGGCAGCATTGTTAGCTCTCTACTCACGCAAACAAACATGCTTCATAGAGCGACGCATGTCGAATACGGAACGAGGGAGAGCTACTCGTTTCATTTGGGTCCCGCAACACAGTTAGCCTAAGTTGCTGGGACAGTGCCAAACCCTAAAAGTCTGAAGAGCTGCTGCTTGGCGAAGCAGCCTGCCTAACTGCTAGCTATCATGCTAGCCAGAATTCCTTGACAGTTTGAACACAGCCCACGATGCATTTAGCCCTTGTGGCTGGGACTGCAGATAGCCCCTGGCTTGTGGCTGTTTAAATCCCTGCTGTGTGTTGCTGTTTTCATTGGCACGATGTGCTGTGCTTGCTGCAATCAACAAAAAGATGCCTACAGGCTATTGTTACAATGGCTTAAAGAGCTTTGTCAAAATACTGGTGGACTCAACTAACAAAAGAATGGACCTCTGATCAGATCGTCCAAGACCTAAAGAACAGTTTGCAGTTCTCCCAGGGAGAGATGGATGTCCTGAAAGAGACGTGCTGCAAGATGACAACAAACTAAGTCCACGGGAGATGACATCAGCACTGTCTGTGAATCATTATTACAGATGACTGGAAGAATGACTAGCGCAAGGTTCCAACTGGTGGCCATTCAGCCCACGGATTATTTTATTTGGTCCCCAAAGTTCCCTGAGCAAAAAAAACTGTTATATATTTTTTTATAGTTGGCTATAAGACTGTAAAAACACCAGCAAATCAGCTCCAAGTAATTTTAATTTTTGAAATCTGTTCCAAAGTATTCTTGCGTATAAAGGAGAGATATATGTGATTATATACAAATGTAAGCAAGATGTGAAATGATGATGTTTTAGTCAAACGTTATATCTGTTTGGGTTTCCTGCGATCAATTTGGAATCTATCAGTGGAGGCTGCTCAGGAGAGGACGGACCACAATAAATGGCTGGAACAGAGCGAATGAAAAGGCATCAGACACATGGTAACCATGTGTTTGATGTATTTTATACTATTGCACCTGTTCTGCTCCAGCCATTACCACGAGCCTGCCTGTTCTCCCCAATGAATTAAGGTGCCACCAACCTCCTGTGCAGTCTACAAATTATTTGTAATTATTTTCTGTCCCCCTGGTCATTCCCTCAAGAAATCTAGTTGATTATCCCTGATCTAGAGGGATAATCCAGAAGGAATAACATTGTCGTGGATGGCATACCAGAGTCTCCTCATGAGACCTGGACAGAGTGAGGAGAAAGTGAGAAAAATGATCAGCGAAAAGCTGCAGATGGATCATTGAGGTGGAGCGTACTCACAGGACTGAAAAACATGTAACCTGCCCAGGTGGCAGACCCAGGCTGACAGTAGTTACGTTTAAGGTTCAAGGACAAGATGGCTGTTCTGGAGACAGCCAATAATTTGAGAGCAACCAACACCTTCCTGAACGAGGACTTCGCTGAAGCTGTGCGCAAGAGGTGGAAAGAACTTATCCCAGCTATGAAAGCGTGGGGGCATTGTTTACCTCCGCAATGACAAGCCTACGTTACGACAAGCTCATTTGCCCACCCTCCCTCCCAAAAGCCTGGGAGGAGTGAAAGAACAAAGATTCCAGGTCAGTAGCTTCAGACCAACATCACACACATAAACCAACTGACACGCACTGCCTGATATAAACAATATTTTTACGTCTGTCTTTCTCCGATAAGCTACCCGGGAAAGGGCTAAGAATAGTCCATATTAATATATACTGAGTATAACGACCATTAGGAACACCTTCCTAATATTGAGTTGCACCCCCCCCCCTACATTTTGACCCCAGAACAGCCTCAATTCATCGGGGGATGACTCTACAAGGTGTCGAAAGAGTTCCACAGGGATGCTGGCCCATGTTGACGCCAATGCTTCCATCCCACAGTTATGTCAAGTTGGCTGAATGTTCTTTGGGTGGTGGACCATTCTTGATACACACGGGAAACTGTTAAGCATGAAAAAAATCTAAAGCAAGTTTGTTCTGAAGTGTCTGTCCTATATCTAAGAGATAAGAAAGATCAGTGAAATGACAACATTGAACAGTGAACATATATTGTTGTATAAAATATCTAATAATGAAAGAGATCACAGTTTTGAATTTGGTCATTAGTGTGGGAGAGATGGAAAAACTATTGTTATCCATCAATAATGATAACCCACCAGATATAGACAACCTTAATAGGAAACCATTGTTATCCATCAATAATGATAACCCACCAGATATAGACAATCTTAATAGGAAACTATTGAGAATGGTAGCAGACGGTATTGCCAACCCTATTTGCTATATATTTAACCAAAGCCTAAAGGAGTGTGTCCACAGGCATGGAAGGAAGCTCAAGTAATTCCACTGCCTAAAAATAGTAAAGCCCTCTCTGCTGAGCCGCCCAATCAGTTAGCTGCTGTTCTTAGTAAAAACGATGGAGAGAATTTAATTTGACCAAATATCAAATCAAATAGATTTGTTACATACACACGGTTAGCAGATGTTAATGCGAGTGTAGCGAAATGCTTGTGCTTCTAGTTCCGACAATGCAGTAATAACCAACGAGTAATCTAACCTAACAATTCCAAAACTACTACCTTATACACACAAGTGTAAAGGGATAAAGAATGTGTATATAAAGATATATGAATGAGTGATGGTACAGAACGGCAAAGGCAAGATGCAGTTGATGGTATCGAGTACAGTATATACATGAGATGAGTAATGTAGGATATGTAAACAAAGTGGCATAGTTTAAAGTGGCTAGTGATACATGTATTTCATAAAGATGCAGTAGATGATAGAGTACAGTATATACATATACAGTGCCTTGCGAAAGTATTCGGCCCCCTTGAACTTTGCGACCTTTTGACACATTTCAGGCTTCAAACATAAAGATATAAAACTGTATTTTTTTGTGAAGAATCAACAACAAGTGGGACACAATCATGAAGTGGAACGACATTTATTGGATATTTCAAACTTTTTTAACAAATCAAAAACTGAAAAATTGGGTGTGCAAAATTATTCAGCCCCTTTAATTTCAGTGCAGCAAACTCTCTCCAGAAGTTCAGTGAGGATCTCTGAATGATCCAATGTTGACCTAAATGACTAATGATGATAAATACAATCCACCTGTGTGTAATCAAGTCTCCGTATAAATGCACCTGCACTGTGATTGTCTCAGAGGCCCGTTAAAAGCGCAGAGAGCATCATGAAGAACAAGGAACACACCAGGCAGGTCCGAGATACTGTTGTGAAGAATTTTAAAGCCGGATTTGGATACAAAAATATTTCCCAAGCTTTAAACATCCCAAGGAGCACTGTGCAAGCGATAATATTGAAATGGAAGGAGTATCAGACCACTGCAAATCTACCAAGACCTGGCCGTCCCTCTAAACTTTCAGCTCATACAAGGAGAAGACTGATCAGAGATGCAGCCAAGAGGCCCATGATCACTCTGGATGAACTGCAGAGATCTACAGCTGAGGTGGGAGACTCTGTCCATAGGACAACAATCAGTCGTATATTGCACAAATCTGACCTTTATGGAAGAGTGGCAAGAAGAAAGCCATTTCTTAAAGATATCCATAAAAAGTGTTGTTTAAAGTTTGCCACAAGCCACCTGGGAGACACACCAAACATGTGGAAGAAGGTGCTCTGGTCAGATGAAACCAAATTTGAACTTTTTGGCAACAATGCAAAACGTTATGTTTGGCGTAAAAGCAACACAGCTCATCACCCTGAACACACCATCCCCACTGTCAAACATGGTGGTGGCAGCATCATGGTTTGGGCCTGCTTTTCTTCAGCAGGGACAGGGAAGATGGTTAAAATTGATGGGAAGATGGATGGAGCCAAATACAGGACCATTCTGGAAGAAAACAAGATGGAGTCTGCAAAAGACCTGAGACTGGGACGGAGATTTGTCTTCCAACAAGACAATGATCCAAAACATAAAGCAAAATCTACAATGGAATGGTTCAAAAATAAACATATCCAGGTGTTAGAATGGCCAAGTCAAAGTCCAGACCTGAATCCAATCGAGAATCTGTGGAAAGAACTGAAAACTGCTGATAACGAGTTTGGAGGGTACTATGGTGTTAAATGCTGAGCTGTAGTCGATGAACAGTATTCTCACATAGGTATTCCTCGTCCAGATGGGTTAGGGCAGTGTGGTTGAGATTGCATCATCTGTGGACCTATTTGGGCAAATTGGAGTGGCTCTAGGGTGTCAGGTAAGGTGGAGGTGATATGGTCCTTGACTAGTCTCTCAAAGCACTTCATGATGACGGAAGTGAGTGCTACGGGGCGGTAGTCGTTTAGCTCAGTTACCTTAGCTTTCTTGGGAACAGGGACAATGGTGGCCCTCTGAAAGCATGTGGGAACAACAGACTGGGATAAGGATTGATTGAATATGTCCGTAAACACACCAGCCAGCTGGTCTGCGCATGCTCTGACGCGGCTGGGGATGCCGTCTGGGCCTGCAGCCTTGCGAGGGTTAACACGTTTAAATGTTTTACTCGGCTGCAGTGAAGGAGAGTCCGCAGGTTTTGGTTGCGGGCCGTGTCAGTGGCACTGTATTGTCCTCAAAGCGGGCAAAAAAGTTAGTCTGCCTGGGAGCAAGACATCCTGGTCCGTGACAGGGCTGGTTTTCCTTTTTTAATCCGTGATTGACTGTAGACCCTGCCACATACCTCTTGTGTCTGAGCCGTTGAATTGTGACTCTACTTTTTCTCTATACTGACGCTTAGCTTGTTTGATTGCCTTGCGGAGGGAACAGCTACACTGTTTGTATTCGGTCATGTTTCCGGTCACCTTGCCCTGGTTAAAAGCAGTGGTTCGCGCTTTCAGTTTCACGCGAATGCTGCCATCAATCCACGGTTTCTGGTTTGGGAATGTTTTAATCGTTGCTATGGGAACGACATTGTCAATGCACTTTCTTTATTATTATTATTTTTTTACCCCTTTTTCTCCCCAATTTCGTAGTATCCAATTGTTGTAGTAGCTACTATCTTGTCTCATCGCTACAACTCCCGTACGGGCTCGGGAGAGACGAAGGTTGAAAGTCATGCGTCCTCCGATACACAACCCAACCAAGCCGCACTGCTTCTTAACACAGCACGCATCCAACCCGGAAGCCAGCCGCACCAATGCGCCGGAGGAAACACCGTGCACCTGGCCACCTTGGTTAGCGCACACTGCGCCCAGCCCGCCACAGGAGTCGCTGGTGAGCGATGAGACAAGGACACCCCTACCGACCAAGCCCTCCCTAACCCAGGCGACGCTAGGCCAATTGTGCGTCGCCCCACGGACCTCCCGGTCGCGGCCGGTTACGACAGAGCCTGGGCGCGAACCCAGGAACTCTGATGGCACAGCTGGAGTTCTAATGAACTCGCTCACCGAATCAGCATATTTGTCAGTGTTGTTGTTGGAAGTAATGTGGAACATATCCCAGTCCACGTGATCGAAGCAGTCTTGAAGTGTGGAATCAGACTGGTCGGACCAGCATTGAACAGAACTGAGCGCGGGAGCTTCTTGTTTTACTTTTTGTCTGTAGGCAGGGAGCAACAAAATGGAGTCGTGGTCAGCTTTTCCGAAAGGATAACGCTATTGTTCAGAGAACAAGTTAACTACTGACGTTCACCATGCGCAGAGAGAAGGACACTCAGCACTGACTTAGATGACAAATTATTGGTTAAACTTCTTACGGCTAGGGGTTCAGCTAACTTTCAAAATATTTTTTTTGAGAAATATGTAACTTTCATACATTCACAAGTGCAATACACCAAATGAAAGCTTAACTTCTTGTTAATCTACCCATCGTGTCCAATTTCCAAAAGGCTTTACAGCGAAAGCACACCATATGATTATGTTAGGTCAGAGCCTAGTCACAAAAACACACACAGCCACACACAGCCAAAAACACACAGCCAAGAACATGGTAAACTACCTCATTGTGAGGCTAAATATACGGGCTGGAAATGCAGATAAATTATAGTCAGATAAATGAAAAGCCGATTTTTGCTGAGGGCTTGGGACTGATAGGGTTAACACACTTGAATAATGGCATGTAGAAATATTGAAATGGTTCCTTACTGTTTGCAAAACAATGTCCAGACAGGCTTGAACACTTTTACAATGCAAGACAATACGGATAGCTTCCAGCATTAATTGTAGGCTAACTTTCCATGCCAGCTTACAGCTGAAGCAAACATCAATTCACTATCCTAGTACTTTGTTTGTGATCATATGCAAACTATAACGTAAAAAATGCTGATTTCAAAGCTGATTGTCACCGAAAACTTTATTAATTAACTTTGTCTCCCTCGCCACCAAAAACAAATGAACTTCTTCGTCTCCCTCGCCTCCAGTCTCGTTTCCACTAGATTACATAGCCAAAGGCAGATTACACCGCCATGTTCTGCCTCAGTGAATGACGTCATTACTTTCTTAGAGACAGTGCACACCTTTATAAAATAAGAGATTGCTTCTTTTATGCAAATGTTGTTAATCAGTACAAATAAAATAATCCTAGCAGTTGCCAGTAAAATAAGTCCAAAATGGGAGGGATTGTTTGTCATCTGTAGCTCCATGAAATCAACTAAAACAAGCTCAATAACTCAATGCATGCACACACCCCTATTGAATAATAGGCATTCACCTGTATTGTGAATAGACCTACATCTTGTTTATCATAAATAAGTAATAAATTATTACCATTGTTGTTTTGTAGTAGATTGTTTTTACCAAAGTAAAATTGCTTGTGTGATAGTATAATTGATTAATTATTGCATACATGGCAGTCTATAAAAACCATGTAAATACACATTTTTAAATGTAATGACATTGAACTCAAAAGATGGCCAACGATTCAACAGAGCAGTAGCTGAGTTCATATGTCTGGATCCAGTGAACACAGCAGTAGCTGAGTTCATATGTCTGGATCCAGTGAACACAGCAGTAGCTGAGTTCATATGTCTGGATCCAATGAACACAGCAGTAGCTGAGTTCATATGTCTGGATCCAGTGAACACAGCAGTAGCTGAGTTTATATGTCTGGATCCAGTGAACACAGCAGTAGCTGAGTTTATATGTCTGGATCCAGTGAACAGAGCAGTAGCTGAGTTTATATGTCTGGATCCAGTGAACAGAGCAGTAGCTGAGTTTATATGTCTGGAACTGGGACTTTGGCTAATAGGCCTTTGTTTTTGATGTGGGATCGTTTTGGTATCGAGTCTCGTGATACTAAGTAAAAATTCTGTAAGTAAAAACACTAACGAGCACATTCTATCGTAAAAGCTAACAAGTACAGTGTCTCTAATAAACTGTAAAAACTGCAACAGAGACCTAACAGATGGCGGTGCATTCAACCCCTTCACTCACATATAGCCATATTAGGCATACTAGCAAGAATGCATAATGCTCCCTTCACACCAACCAAGCCCACTCCCTCTCCAGACTACACTACACTAAAGCCACAGCTGGCATCCCTGGCACCCACTCCTTACCAGTCTATCCTACTGCTTAAACACACACCAACCGGATATTACAGAAAGGAACAAAAATGATGGGAAAAGGAGGACATTTGATTTAATATGTGTTCTTCTAATAAAACATTCCCTCTAAGAAACCCTGTGAAACTTCTGTCCTTAGTCACTGGGTCTTAAATATTTATCAAGTTAGCGAGGTAAACAACAGCATTTGTTAATCGCCTTGGGAACCAAGCTAATTTGCAAGTCATTCTCGCCTGGGCTTGGTGATTGAAAATACTTATTCTTCCTGACAAAATAATCTAGCTAAACAAATCATAAGCGAATAAATAAATATGACAGAGGAATAAGAGCTGGTAGGTAAGACCCTGAAATGACAAGCTAGAAGACGAGAGGACTTTACATCCAAATTAACGGTACTTAAACTTCCCATGACCTGCCCACCCATAGCACCCCAACCCAGTCAACCAAATACATTCCTCCACCACTCTCATTTGCACTTCATCACTTGTTAAACAATCTTTGGCAATGAGTTCAGTTTGCAGAGGTATCTAGAAGACTGTCAGGACAAGCTGTTGGCTCTAATGTACATGCCGGAGATACAGTATAATATGGAAATGAAGCATAATACCAGGAGTGATGCTTGATGCTACTCACCAACAATGTTATTGAATCCTCCTCATTTCATAACTGTGCTGATTCAGGCCAACACAGTGGTAGGGTGCCGGTAAAAAGCTCAGCAGTCACTCACCACTCCCACACGCGGAGGGACTTGTCATCTGACGTGCTGACGAAACGGCGGTTCTCATCCACGAACGTGATGGTGTTGACCGCGCCCAGGTGACGGTCATACTCCTGAACCACCTCCCCTGTCCTTGCGTCCCACTGAGAGAGAGGGGGGTGAGATAGAAAGAGAGAGAAAATAAGTACATTTATACAAATTGAAACAGGTTACACACACACACAAGTAGATTAGCTATGGGAAAAATAATTACACAACACACACTCCTGTCACAGAAAAACACTAGAACACACACAACAAAATGTACAGTGTAATGTATGCAATGTAATTAGGGGGCAGACGATTGCCCGATTACAGACTCATTCATTTATCCCAGGAGCAGTTTTTAATTGCTTTTCCAGAGAAGGGACTGGCCTCAGTGAGTTGTTGTCTTTCACAGATCTCTGTCTTTCTCTGCTCTGTCCTCGCTCTCTACATTTCCCAAGATGAATAACTTGCTCTAGTCCTGTTTCTCCGGTCTCTCACACGCTCCACTGGAGCCCACGGAGCATGAAATACACTCCTGTCTCATATTGATCAGCCTCTAGGTAGTGTGTGCGTGTGTGTAATGACAGTACCTGAACGATCTTCTTATCAGACATGCCGGCCACGAAAAGGTTCTGCTTGTCCTCATCTGGGTTGAACTTGACGCAGTACGGCACCTTCCGGTTTGTGAAGCGGGAAATGCACTGGCCTGTGGAGTGAGAGTTTACATGTTTCAGAACAACCCACACTGACCGTCTGCAACACACAATGTCTTCAATATAGTACAGAAACCATAGAATGACATATTCATGAATAGAAGCCATAACTTGCCGGTGTGCCATTCTGTCAATCAAATCAGATTTGTCGAATCCAACTCTGTCAATGCAATTGACAATATCAAGAATCCTTACAATAGGCCAATACAAGTTGACTACATGTAAATGGAATGGGCCCTAACCCTACAGCTCAGTGACTAGTAAACAAGGTGCTATGACAAGTCAGTGGTCCTGCAGAGCAACAAGTAGAGGATTTGTTTCTGTACTGCCCCCTGCTGGGGGGGAAGAGACCCTCCCTGCTCCTTGTGGTAGAATCAACATATACAAGTGGAGGCTGCTGAGGGGAGGATGGCTCATAATGTCTGGAATGGAGTCAATCAAATGGTATCAAACACATCACATATGTGCTATCCACTGACTCCATTCCAGCCATCTTTATGAGCCGTCCTCCCCTTAGCAGCCTCCACTGACATTCACAACACATTTCCATCTCCTGGGGGAGCAGAGACCCTCCATGGTCCTTATGGTAGAACCAACATCTACACAACACATTTCAATCTGAATGTCCCACAACGCTGGCCACCTTCAGTAAGGTACAACAACTGACATGATTCTCTGAGCAAGTAATCATGATGGCTCTATTTCTGGCATTTATATCACGACCACGAGTGTGCTGTTCAGTGAGTCCCCAGGCCTGAACTACGTTCAGAAGGGCGCAACGTTGTGGAACGTTCGTGGCATTTCTATCCTTGTCACCACAACCGCGGCTGGACCGACCTGTCTCTGTGTCCCAGAGTTTGAGGTAGCGGTCGTAGGCTGCACTCATGTACTGAGTCCCAGTGTTGTTGAAGCAGATATCCCGCACTGCTTTACTGTGGCCTGAAGGGAGAGAGACAAGAGAGAAACATTACATATGCACATATTCCTCCTGTTCTGTTATTCTGTCTTGGCCCCCTGATCCCACTGCCTGTCATATCACATTAATTGTTGGAATATCAAAATCACAGACGGAAAAAATAAAGGGTAAGAAAGAGAGAGAAAGCAAAGTGGCGAAGAGGGGGAGGATCAAAGAAGAAGATGATACAGGCCCCTCTATCCTCTCCATCCCTGTCTACAACTCCTCTCTTCCCCGTGGTCTCCACCTATTTCTACCTCTATCCTCTCTCTACAATTCCTCTCTTCCCCGTGGTCTCCACCTATTTCTACCTCTATCCTCTACATCCCTCTCAACAACTCCTCTCTTCCCCGTGGTCTCCACCTATTTCTACCTCTATCCCTCTCTCTGATTCCCTCCCCTTCGTGTGTTCGAGATGACCCTTTAAGACCGCCTTTTATCAGCGCTACACTGTTACCGTGGCGATAACATGGTCCGTCGAGGCTAGTCTGCCTGTCCACCAGCCAGCTCTACCCAGGCCTTTCCATGGCTCGAGCTGCCTGGCTCAAGCACACACACCTCCCTCCCTCCTCGTTCAAAAGTTTTAGTGACTGTGGCACAAATCCCAACGATGTTAAAAGGCTATGTTTTTCATTATGCTGCTTTATTGAGATCACAATGAGTAAGATAAGACAAGGGCAGGCACAGTGAATTGGGTTTCGATTTGCAATAAAGGGCAACATTAAAAATGTCCCCCCTTGAAATCAATGAGAGAAAAAGAGGGAAAGAGAGAAGTGATGGAATGACAGAGAGAAAGAGCATTGTCCCTTGTATTAAATAAGTAAAGAGTATATTGGGCAGCATGTTGATAATGGGTCTGATTCAGTACCGTGACAGCAGACTCCTAGTCTAAACCCCACAGGCACTGTACAGACCTGGCACTCGCACAGACTCCATTCCTAAAACACACGCACTCTCCATACCTCTATTTCAACTCTTTCTCACCCTCCATTCCCTCCCTCTACATCCCAAAGCTGTTGAATTATACATGGGGTTTGAGGGAACTGACAGGCAGAAACCCGACTGAGGGAAAACAATCTCCTCTGACAGCTCATACTGGAGGGAGGGAGGCTCCCAACACCCACCCAGCCTGGAGGGAGGGAGGCTCCCAACACCCACCCACCCAGCCTTGAGCGAGGGAGGGAGGCTCCCAACACCCACCCAGCCTGGAGGGAGGCTCCCAACTCCCACCCAGCCTGGAGGGAGGCTCCCAACACCCAACAAGCCTGGAGGGAGGGAGGCTCCCAACACCCAACCAGCCTGGAGGGAGGGAGGCTCCCAACACCCACCCAGCCTGGAGGGAGGGAGGCTCCCAAAACCCACCCACCCAGCCTTGAGCGAGGGAGGGAGGCTCCCAACACCCACCCAGCCTGGAGGGAGGGAGGGAGGCTCCCAACACCCAACCAGCCTAGGGAGGGAGGCTCCCAACACCCAACCAGCCTGGAGGGAGGGAGGCTCCCAACACCCAGTCTGGAGGGAGGGAGGGATTTTCCCAACACCCAGCCTGGAGGGAGGGAGGGAGGCTCCCAACACCCAGCCTGGAGGGAGGGAGGGAGGCTCCCAACACCCAGCCTGGAGGGAGGGAGGGAGGCTCCCAACACCCAGCCTGGAGGGAGGGAGGGAGGCTCCCAACACCCAGCCTGGAGGGAGGGAGGGAGGCTCCCAACACCCAGCCTGGAGGGAGGGAGGGAGGCTCCCAACACCCAGCCTGGAGGGAGGGAGGGAGGCTCCCAACACCCAGCCTGGAGGGAGGGAGGGAGGCTCCCAACACCCAGCCTGGAGGGAGGGAGGCTCCCAACACCCAGCCTGGAGGGAGGGAGGGTCCCAACACCCAGCCTGGAGGGAGGGAGGGTCCCAACACCCAGCCTGGAGGGAGGGAGGGTCCCAACACCCAGCCTGGAGGGAGGGAGGGTCCCAACACCCAGCCTGGAGGGAGGGAGGCTCCCAACACCCAGCCTGGAGGGAGGGAGGCTCCCAACACCCAGCCTGGAGGGAGGGAGGCTCCCAACACCCAGCCTGGAGGGAGGGAGGCTCCCAACACCCAGCCTGGAGGGAGGGAGGGTCCCAACACCCAGCCTGGAGGGAGTGAGGGTCCCAATACCCAGCCTGGAGGGAGGGAGGCTCCCAACACCCAGCCTGGAGGGAGGGAGGCTCCCAACACCCAGCCTGGAGGGAGGGAGGGTCCCAACACCCAGCCTGGAGGGAGGGAGGGTCCCAATACCCAGCCTGGAGGGAGGGAGGCTCCCAACACCCAGCCTGGAGGGAGGGAGGGTCCCAACACCCAGCCTGGAGGGAGGGAGGGTCCCAACACCCAGCCTGGAGGGAGGGAGGGTCCCAACACCCAGCCTGGAGGGAGGGAGGGTCCCAATACCCAGCCTGGAGGGAGGGAGGGTCCCAATACCCAGCCTGGAGGGAGGGAGGGTCCCAATACCCAGCCTGGAGGGAGGGAGGGTCCCAACACCCAGCCTGGAGGGAGGGAGGGTCCCAATACCCAGCCTGGAGGGAGGGAGGGTCCCAATACCCAGCCTGGAGGGAGGGAGGGTCCCAATACCCAGCCTGGAGGGAGGGAGGGTCCCAATACCCAGCCTGGAGGGAGGGAGGGTCCCAATACCCAGCCTGGAGGGAGGGTCCCAATACCCAGCCTGGAGGGAAGTAGCCCTTTAACATTCCATTTCCATTCAGAACGTTTCCCAGAAGTCTGATGCCATTTTAAATCTACTCCATGTCTTAAACCCCATCCGCCCCAAACAGTGTCAGCTCACATTCCATGAATGTTCTATTAATGCTGAATTAACGTTCTGACTCAACATCAAGAGTTGAGGAATAGTTGGAAACAGGGTAATGGGATGTCCAGCGCGAACTCTTACACCATCTTACAGCTACCCTATGTTCCGCCTCGCACTGTTCCGCCTCGCACTGTTCCGCCTCGCACTGTTCCGCCTCGCAATGTTCCGCCTCGCAATGTTCCGCCTCGCAATGTTCCGCCTCGCAATGTTCCGCCTCGCAATGTTCCGCCTCGCAATGTTCCGCCTCGCACTGTTCCGCCTCGCAATGTTCCGCCTCGCAATGTTCCGCCTCGCAATGTTCCGCCTCGCAATGTTCCGCCTCGCAATGTTCCGCCTCGCAATGTTCCGCCTCGCAATGTTCAGCTTCACTCGGCGTTGAATTAGTGTTCAATCTTCATTTAGAGAATGCAGCTATAGGCAGTAATCAGATGTGCCAAGGGAGAGGAGTATGACAGATTGCAATCTAACTAAGTTGTACTGGTGGATAGATTGAATATTGAAGTCATGTGCTTGATTGATTAAGAAACACAATTGGTTTTGTATACCCTTAAGAGATGACAGCACTTAGACTTGTTAGTGGTTTCAGCTAAGGTCTTATCCTCTTAATCCAATCGGCATTGGAATCCTTGTAGCACAACACATGAATAATAGAAACAGAGTGCGAAACAGGAAACAGACTTAGTCCACTTACCGATAAACGTCCGTACACACCTCCTCTCATTATACACCTCCCACAACTGAGGAGAGAGGAATGAGAGAAGATTAAAACAGATTCTGCCAAAAACAGTGACCCTTTGACTTGCTTTGACCAGCATGGGTCAGTGTATCAAGCACCAGTCCCATCAGAAACCAGCACAGGGCTCATCTGAGACGGTTAAGTCCTAATTAAAAACCAATAGGCCCCTGGTTCTACCAGGAACACACAGAGAGGAAGAGAGTCCAAAGACATGTTTATTTCTAAGTCCACAGGATAGAATCACTCTCAGCTAAGCCAAGGAGAGAGAAATGGAAAGATAAAGAGAAGGAACAGAGGGAAAGAGAAGAGGCTCCTTCTTCAAAACAAGTTAGTTTGTCTCAGTCAAGGCGGGAGAAAAGAGGGATAGAGCAGAGAGATTGTTTAACTTAATATGAAAAGAAATTCATGCTGAGGAAAGGGGAAATGAGAAGAGCTACAGAAGAAGGACTAAATCCCCGCCTCAGTGAGAACTTAATGGTGTGTCAGCGTGGCAGGTGTGTCAGGAGCGTGTCAGGAGCGTGTCAGCGTGGCAGGTGTGGCAGGAGCGTGTCAGGAGCGTGTCGGGTGTGTCAGGAGCGTGTCGGGTGTGTCAGGAGCGTGTCGGGTGTGTCAGGAGCGTGTCGGGTGTGTCAGGAGCGTGTCGGGTGTGGCAGGAGCGTGTCGGGTGTGGCAGGAGCGTGTCGGGTGTGGCAGGAGCGTGTCGGGTGTGGCAGGAGCGTGTCAATAGAGTGTGTGGCAGGAGCGTGTCGGGTGTGGCAGGAGCGTGTCGGGTGTGGCAGGAGCGTGTCGGGTGTGGCAGGAGCGTGTCAATAGCGTGTCAGGAGCGTGCGTGTCAGGAGCGTGTCGGGTGTGGCAGGAGCGTGCGGGTGTGGCAGGAGCGTGTCGGGTGTGGCAGGAGCGTGTCGGGTGTGGCAGGAGCGTGTCGGGTGTGGCAGGAGCGTGTCGGGTGTGGCAGGAGCGTGTCGGGTGTGGCAGGAGCGTGTCGGGTGTGGCAGGAGCGTGTCGGGTGTGGCAGGAGCGTGTCGGGTGTGGCAGGAGCGTGGCAGGAGCGTGGCAGGAGCGTGTCAGGTGTGGCAGGAGCGTGTCGGGTGTGGCAGGAGCGTGTCAATAGCGTGTCAGGAGCGTGTCAGGTGTGGCAGGAGCGTGTCAGGAGCGTGTCGGGTGTGTCAGGAGCGTGTCGGGTGTGTCAGGAGCGTGTCGGGTGTGTCAGGAGCGTGTCGGGTGTGTCAGGAGCGTGTCGGGTGTGTCAGGAGCGTGTCGGGTGTGGCAGGAGCGTGCGGGTGTGGCAGGAGCGTGTCGGGTGTGGCAGGAGCGTGTCGGGTGCAGGAGCGTGTCGGGTGTGGCAGGAGCGTGTCGGGTGTGGCAGGAGCGTGTCAATAGCGTGTCAGGAGCGTGTCGGGTGTGGCAGGAGCGTGTCGGGTGTGGCAGGAGCGTGTCGGGTGTGGCAGGAGCGTGTCGGGTGTGGCAGGAGCGTGTCGGGTGTGGCAGGAGCGTGTCGGGTGTGGCAGGAGCGTGTCGGGTGTGGCAGGAGCGTGTCGGGTGTGGCAGGAGCGTGTCGGGTGTGGCAGGAGCGTGTCGGGTGTGGCAGGAGCGTGTCGGGTGTGGCAGGAGCGTGTCGGGTGTGGCAGGAGCGTGGCAGGAGCGTGGCAGGAGCGTGTCAGGTGTGGCAGGAGCGTGTCGGGTGTGGCAGGAGCGTGTCAATAGCGTGTCAGGAGCGTGTCAGGTGTGGCAGGAGCGTGTCAATAGCGTGTCAGGAGCGTGTCACAGACCTGCCAACCCTGTCCATCTTTTTAGAGTAACTTGCGCAAATAGCACGTGCCGAATTGGGGTTGTTCCCCCCGTACGCACGCTGTTGGAGTCTGATCGCAATTATAGAATTGTACCAAATCAAATCCATTAAATGGACAGTGTAGAATGGAGATAATTATCTATAACGTTTTTCTTTGCAAATGCCCCCAAGTTTAGTCTCTATAGTAGAGGAACGCTTGTCACCTCTCAAACAGGGCCAATCACCAGGGCCGCTCACAAGTATTGGCTGTTTAAACACAGTTCCTAATCAACACTAAAAGCGAAATTATTTTGAAAACATAAAAACAAAAACAAATAATCGCATCGACACAGACCGCAAACTGGTTACACAAACCTTAAGTAGGCTACCGCAAAGGGAATCGGACCGCTGTTCAGTAGACTACCGCAAAGGGAATCGGACCGCTGTTCAGTAGACTACCGCAAAGGGAATCTGACCGCTGTTCAGTAGACTACCGCAAAGGGAATCGGACCGCTGTTCAGTAGACTACCGCAAAGGGAATCGGACCGCTGTTCAGTAGACTACCGCAAAGGGAATCGGACCGCTGTTCAGTAGACTACCGCAAAGGGAATCGGACCGCTGTTCAGTAGACTACCGCAAAGGGAATCGGACCGCTGTTCAGTAGACTACCGCAAAGGGAATCGGACCGCTGTTCAGTAGACTACCGCAAAGGGAATCGGACCGCTGTTCAGTAGACTACCGCAAAGGGAATCGGACCGCTGTTCAGTAGACTACCGCAAAGGGAATCGGACCGCTGTTCAGTAGACTACCGCAAAGGGAATCGGACCGCTGTTCAGTAGACTACCGCAAAGGGAATCGGACCGCTGTTCAGTAGACTACCGCAAAGGGAATCGGACCGCTGTTCAGTAGACTACCGCAAAGGGAATCGGACCGCTGTTCAGTAGACTACCGCAAAGGGAATCGGACCGCTGTTCAGTAGGCTACCGCAAAGGGAATCGGACCGCTGTTCAGTAGACTACCGCAAAGGGAATCGGACCGCTGTTCAGTAGACTACCGCAAAGGGAATCGGACCGCTGTTCAGTAGACTACCGCAAAGGGAATCGGACCGCTGTTCAGTAGGCTACCGCAAAGGGAATCGGACCGCTGTTCAGTAGACTACCGCAAAGGGAATCGGACCGCTGTTCAGTAGACTACCGCAAAGGGAATCGGACCGCTGTTCAGTAGACTACCGCAAAGGGAATCGGACCGCTGTTCAGTAGACTACCGCAAAGGGAATCGGACCGCTGTTCAGTAGACTACCGCAAAGGGAATCGGACCGCTGTTCAGTAGACTACCGCAAAGGGAATCGGACCGCTGTTCAGTAGACTACCGCAAAGGGAATCGGACCGCTGTTCAGTAGACTACCGCAAAGGGAATCAGACCGCTGTTCAGTAGACTACCGCAAAGGGAATCGGACCGCTGTTCAGTAGACTACCGCAAAGGGAATCGGACCGCTGTTCAGTAGACTACCGCAAAGGGAATCGGACCGCTGTTCAGTAGACTACCGCAAAGGGAATCGGACCGCTGTTCAGTAGACTACCGCGTGCATGCTGGCAGGTCTGGTGTCAGCGTGGCAGGAGCGTTCCTTACCTTGATCTTACAGTCCATAGAGCAGGAGAGCAGCAGGTGACCTGATACAGGAAACAGACGGATAGCACTGACCCCCTGCAGAGAGAGAGAGAGAGAGAGAGAGAGAGAGAGAGAGGGGTTAATGAGTGGACATAATATAACAATCAGCCGGTCTATGAACACACAGGTGTGTAAGGTATTGCTATAAATCCTCTTATATAGAAGGCTAATTGTCTCAAGGAATTAGATAATAAGGAGAGATGAGAGCAAGGTAAGGAGCATTCAGCACAGCAGTAGTATTATACCATAGTAACATAACCCTATACCATCTTATAGAACTCTTAAAGTGGAACAGAAAGCATTTTAGCAACATGAAATCTTATAAATCTGTTCATATACACCCCCAGAAAGAATGTGACACCTTTAAAAAAAAATCTGACAAGCGAGCACTTAGATATGGTATTTCACGTTTTCATAAATTCTTTAAATGTTTGGGAAATACATATACCTAGGCATTTGTGAACATTTCATAGCAATATAGAAAGTGGCGGTGCATTTGGACATTTAATAGACAGTGAATAAAACATCTGTCTCGTCCAGGACCAGTCTACACCGACCAGTACGCTATAGCAAATCCGAGCTACAGTAGGCCTTTATACAAACAAGTCATTTGCCACACGGGCCTGCCATCATTCACTTTGAACCTTACTGTGTGTTTAGAGGCAGTAGCAACAGCACGACTTTACACCATTAGAAACCATTCACCAAAAGACACAAAATTCACCTAAATAATTTCTGCAAATATCTGAAGGACACGGGAGTCCTCTTACATTTGGGAACTTTAGTCCTTTTGATCAAACAACCATGGTAAGGTAGGCTATCTTTCCATCAGTTATGCACATCAACAACAACAACAAATGCTAGCCAGCAAAAGTTTTCAGCTTGTTGGCCATCAAAATTGCACTGATAAACGATGGGGAGTTGTAGCCTGTTCGGCTTTCTGCAACTTGCCTGCCAATGCATGCTTGTCCCAACCAAGCACCCGAGCTAACTTGCTAAAGTGTCCGTTCGTCAAAAATATTGAGTAATTGAAACTGAAACAGGGTATGCAGAATGGAGGCAGCAAACAATGTAGCAGGCCAGCTGTGGTTTACAACCTGATAGTAATATTTTTTGGACTCCAAAGAAAAGTATTGGTGAATTATATTAATCATTCATTGAACTGCATCCATCTATTTAGACAACAATGTCTTAGTGTACATCATGGAACGTTGAGTCACATAGAACTACAGGTCGACCGATTAATCAGAATGGCCGATTAATTAGGGCCGATTTCAAGCTTACATAACAAACGGAAATCTGTATTTTTGGACACCGATTTGGCCAATTTTAAAAAATATATTTTATTTTTTATTTATCATTTATTTAACTTGGCATGTCAGTTAAGAACACATTCTTATTTTCAATGACGGCCTAGGAACGGTGGGTTAACTGCCTTGTTCAGGGGCAGAATGACAGATTCAATCTTGCAACCTTACAGTTAACTAGTCCAACGCTCTAACCACCTGATTACATTGCACTCCACGAGGAGACTGCCTGTTACGCGAATGTAGTAAGAAGCCAAGGTAAGTTGCTAGATAGCATTACACTTATCTTATGAAAATCAATCAATCATAATCACTAGTTATTACTAGTTTATCTAGCGTGTCCTGCGTTGCATATAATCGATGTGGTGCGTATTCGCCAAACGGGGGATGATTTAACAAAAGCGCATTTGCGAAAAAGGCCCAATCGTTGCACGACTGTACCTAACCATAAACATCAATGCCTTTCTTAAAATCAATAAAGTATATATTTTTAAACCTGCATATTTAGCTAAAAGAAATCCAGGTTAGCAGGCAATATTAACCAGGTGAAATTGTGTCACTTCTCTTGCGTTAATTGCACGCAGAGTCAGTGTAGCCTGGCTTTTACGTTATTATGACATAACATTGAAGGTTGTGCAATGTAACAGGAATATTTAGACTTCGGGATGCCACCCGTTAGATAAAATACGGAATGGTTCCGTATTTCACTGAAAGAATAAATGTCTTGTTTTCGAGATGATAGTTTCCAGATTCGCTCGTATTTCTGTGTGTTATGTTATGATAGAGCAGTCTGACTGAGCACCAGCAGGCTCGTAAGCATTCATTCAAACAGCACTTTCGTGCGTTTTGCCAGCAGCTCGTCGCTGTGCTTCAAGCATTGAGCTGTTTATGACTTCAAGCCTATCAACTCCCGAGATTAGGCTGGTGTAACCGATGTGAAATGGCTAGCTAGTTAGAGTGGTGCGCGCTAATAGCGTTTCAAACGTCACTCGCTCTGATACTTGGACCGGTTACGACAGAGCCTGGGCGCGAACCCAGAGTCTCTGGTGGCACAGCTGGCACTGCAGTACAGCGCCCTTAACCACTGTGCCACCCGGGAGGCCTCAACACTTTGTTTTTACATAATTATTGAACATGGTTTCATTTTATTTGAGGCTAAATTGATTTTATTGATGTATTATATTAAGTTAAAATAAATGTTCATTCAGTATTGTTGTAATTGTCATTATTACAAAAAAATAAAAACAATCGTCCAATTGATCGGTATATGTTTTTTTTGTCCCTCCAATAAATCAGTATCGGCGTTGAAAAATCATAATCGGTCGACGTCTACATAGAACCTATTTTGAAAACCTCTTATAAAGTTGGTTTTGTACCATAAACTGGGAATGTGTTATTTTTGACTGATATTATGATTGTCTGTTTCATATCTGCAAAGTAGTTAACGCTGTCAGTTCCACTTTAACAGCACAGGTGTCAAACTCATTCCAACGAGGGCCGAGCGGCTGAGGGTTTTCACTCCTTCCTCGTACTTGATTGACGAATTAAGGTCACTAACTAGTAAGGAACTCCCCTCACCTGATTGTCTAGGTCTTAAAACCTGCAAACACTAGGCCCTCCATGGAATGAGTACGACACCCCTGCTTAACGTGGTGTCTTATCTCTCGCCTGTATTCCCACAGAGCCAGAACAATCCTTATTATTATCCATTTTCAGAAACAGCAGGTGTTGTGGTACAGTGCAGTTCGACACCACTTAATGAGCAGTAGACCGCTGTGTGTGTGTGTGTCTTTAATATTTGCCTCTGGTCATAATTATCCCTTGGTCTTTGGGAGTTTGTTAACATTTCATCAAGGGCACAATCACCCCTCTGGCAACATCAACACCTCACTGACACACCGCGTGTGTGCGCACGTGATAATACCCACCAACAACTTGTCTTGGACAGCACTGATCCCCTACCCATCGACAGTTCAGTGTGTGTGTGTGTGTGTGAGAGAGAGAGAGAGATTACACTTAGCCTGCCCTATGGCTAGCAGCGCAGCAGTAAGAGGACATCCTCTTTGAATGCTAATTCTATAGAGGCAGAAATCAGGCTTTCATGCCTTGCTGCACACTCATTTGTACCAAGACATTGCTCATGGCATTCACCGTGCAGGATATTCCTCAAATCCCAATGATGTTAACAGAACACGTCTCTAAACTATCAAACCATCTACCAGCCTGCCATCCACTATCTTTCCATCACAAGCCCACTAGCATGCTTCTTTTTTTAATCATCCCTCTAGCTTTTCAATTAGGCTCTTGGTATGCAACTGTTCCAGTATGAGTGGGATGGAAGCCCTGTTCATTTTAGGCCTTTGCGATTCTCCCCTCTCTCGCTACTGCAGACAGACAGAACCAAAGGCCTGATCACATATTCTCCACACTCCGTCTGCTGAACCAGCACTTTCTTCCTCTCCATCTGTCGCTCACACACATTTCCCTCATGTAAAGATGACGGACACTGTAAAGTGTGTATCAGTCATCCAATAGCTAACCCAGCGTGACCGATGATGAGTGTTCCCTCACTCACCTGAGTCCAGTGTTTCCCCTATATGCATTTGCTAAATTGCGGCTGCCACTGCATTATGTAGATGTATAGATATATGCCCCGGGAAGATCCCACCACAACCCCGCAGGAAGACACTTACAGTTGAAGTCGGAAGTTTACATACACCTTAGCCAAATACATTTAAACTCAGTTTTTACAATTCCTGACGTTTAATCCTAGTAAAACTACCCTGTGGTCAGTTAGGATCACCACTGTATTGTAAGAATGTGAAATGTCAGAATAATAGTAGAGAGATTTATTTCAGAATTTATTTATTTCATCACATTCCCAGTGGGTCAGAAGTTTACACACACTCAATTAGTATTTGGTAGCATTGCCTTTAAATTGTTTAACTTGGGTCAAACGTTCCGGGTAGCCTTCCACAAGCGTCCCACAATAAGTTGGGTGAATTTTGGCCCATTCCTCCTGACAGAGCTGGTGTAACCGAGTCAGGTTTGTAGGCCTCCTTGCTCGCACACATACTTTCTAAGTTCTGCCCACACATTTTCTATAGGGTTGAGGTCAGGGCTTTGTGATGGCCACTCCAATACCTTGACTTTGTTGTCCTTAAGCCATTTTGCCACAACTTTGGAAGTATGCTTGGGGTCATTGTCTATTTGGAAGACCCATTTGCATTAACCTCTTGGTGTTAGGGGGCAGGATTTTCATTTTTTGAAAAAAAACTTTCCCGTTTTAAACAGGATATTTTGTCAGGAAAAGATGCTAGAATATGCATATAATTGACAGCTTTGGATAGAAAACACTGTAAAGATATTGTCTGTGAGAAACTGTAAAGATATTGTCTGTGAGTATAACAGAACTGATGTTGCAGGCGAAAGCCTGAGAAAAATCCAATCCGGAAGTGCCCCGGGTTTTGAAAGCGCTGCGTTCTAATGACTCCCTATATGGCTGTGAATGTACCATCAAAGAGCTTACGCTTTCTACGTATTCCACAAGGTGTCTACAGCATTGTGACGCATTTCTGTTGAAGAATAGCCGTATGGGGGCACATTGCGTAAGTGGTCACATGGTGGCTCCGAGAGAGATTCTCACGTAAAGTGCAGAGGTAGCCAATACTCCAATCGGTCCTAGAGAAAAAGGAATTGTCCCGACGGATATATTATCGAATAGAAAAAAAACACCTTGAGGATGGATTCTAAACAACGTTTGCCATGTTTCTGTCGATATTATGGAGCTAATTTGGAATATTTTTCGGCGTTGTGGTGACCGCAATTTCCGGGCGATTTCTCAACCAAACATGAAGAACAAACGGACCTATTTCGCCTACAGAAATAATATTTTGGGGAAAAATGAACTTTGGCTGTCTACCTGGGAGTCTCGTGAGTGAAAACATCCGAAGTTCATCCAAGGTAAACGATTTAATTTGATTGCTTTTCTGATTTCCGTGACAAGTTTGCCTGCTGCTAGCAAGGCATAATGCTATGCTAGGCTATGATAAACTTACACAAATGCTTGTCTAGCATTGGCTGTAAAGAATATTTAGAAAATCTGAGATGACAGGGTGATTATCAAAAGGCTAAGCTGTGTTCCAATATATTTCACTTGTGATTTTCATGAATTGAATGAAGTGAAATAATCTGTCTGTAAACAATTGTTGTAAAAATTACTTGTGTCATGCACAAAGTAGATGTCCTAACTGACTTGCCAAAACTATAGTTTGTTAACAAGAAATTTGTGGAGTGGTTGAAAAAACGAGTTTTAATGACTCCAACCTAAGTGTATGTAACCTTCCGACTTCAACTGTAACTCCTAGGGCAAATCCTAGGGCAAACACTGGAGTCTGAAGGTGTCCACTGACAACTCACCTTGGTGTGTCCAGTCCAGACGTGGATCTGTTTCTTGGGCAGGTAACACTTGTCTGGTATGTCTGCAGTACGCAGGTTAATACCCACGTCTTGAGGTACGTGGAGGTAAGACCTCCCTTGGTAGTCATACGCGTCTTTAACTGGAGACACAGAGGAGATGGTGTATACAGTAAGACTTAGGACTTCCTACATACAGGGTTGCAGCAAATGTTCTTCTCATCTGAGTGAATGCTGAACAGTTCAGTTATGTAATTAGTAATGGTTGAGATGATTGTGTTAGTTACCATGGAGAATGGTCTTCTCCTCCGCCGGAGCCTCTTCCTCATTCCTTCCCTTCTTCTGCCTCTTGGCTGTGATCTCATCCAGCTCCTTCTGTTCCTCCTACAGACCAATCAGCAGACAACAATCAGTTAGAACCATCTCTTTACAGGAGGAAAAACGGTTAAGTCTAAAACACGCTCCTATATAATACAAACACCCATATTGCTTTGAGGAACTTCACACGATATTGAATTATTGATTGATTACCTCTGATGGTTTGGCGCTATCCTTTTCGTCCACGTATTTCGCCCAGGGCCCAAGGTAATTGTCAATGTCATCCGATTCACCTCCTTGCACCTTTTTCCTCTTGTCATGTTTTTTTGGTCCAACCTCAAACACAGTCAACCCTAGGAGAGGAGAAACACAAGAGAAACTGTTACACTATGTTCTTTATTTCACAAAGTGTTATGGAGAACAATGACTACAACAGCTTTCCATTAAGTTTCAAAACATCCCTCTTACCGGCTAGCAATACACCGCAAGCAAAACACAAATAGTAGGAAATGAAGCATTACCTTTCTTTTTCTCTGCCTCATCCACTGCACCAATGTAGCTATTGGAGGAATTCTGGCTTGTTGTGTCCACAGATGGATCCAGAGCATAGCCTGAACGCAAAAGCAAATGACAAGTGAATAAAATAACCAAGATGCTAAATTACCTTAAAGCCCCAAAACGTTAGATTCAAGGTGAAAGGAAGGTTAACCTCTTCATTAGACCTTATTCACAGTTGAACATTCTATCATAGACAATGGCCGTGGTGTGAATAAGGTCTATACTGGGCACATAGGCTACAGTCCCAGACACTCCTACACTAACTTACCAAAGGTGGAGAAGGTCCTCCGCTGCTGTTCAAACATGAAGTCATTGACGTGAGCAGGCTCTGCATAGCCAGACAGCATATTCCTGGGAGCAGCCATCTGTTGACTTCTATATGGGTTGACAGGACCAAACTAGGAGAAAATAAATATGTAAGAGTAAACACAGTGCAAAAATAGATGTTATGTGGGTACAGTTAGGTAGGTAGATTCATTCGAATGATGTACGTCAGTTTCTTGAGTAAAATGTTCAAACGAAACATATTACCTCTGGTGCAAACATGGTTTCATATGTGGGGTTGTAGGTGACCTCTTTGAGAGAGGGGTCCAGATGCACACCAGTCTCCACAGCCTCCTGTTGGGGAGAAGAAACTTGACAGGTTTTCTACTGCTCATCATTTTGGTCAGTCATCAGGCTATGAAGGCACTTGAGTTAACCTCGGTGTTAGGGGGCAGTATTTTCATTTTTGGGGAAAAAACGTTCCCGTTTTAAACGGGATATTCTGTCAGGAAAAGATGCTAGAATATGCATATAATTGACAGCTTTGGATAGAAACACTCGTAACGTTTCCAAAACTGTAAAGATATTGTCTGTGAGTATAACAGAACTGATGTTGCAGGCGAAAGCCTAAGAAAAATCCAATCCGGAAGTGCCCCAGGTTTTGAAAGCGCAGTGTTCCAATGACTCCCTATTCAGCTGTGAATGTACTATCAAAGAGCTTACGCTTTCTACGTATTCCACAAGGTGTCTACAGCATTGTGACGTAGTTTTACGCATTTCTGTTGAAGAATAGCCATAGGCGGCCACATTGCGTAAGTGGTCACATGGTGGCTCCGAGAGAGATTCTCGCGTCAAATACAGAGGTAGCCATTATTCCAATCGGTCCTAGTGAAAAACGAATTGTCCCGACGGATATATTATCGAATAGATATTAGAAAAACACCTTGAGGATGGATTCTAAACAACGTTTGCCATGTTTCTGTCGATATTATGGAGCTAATTTGGAATATTTTTTGGCGTTGTGGTGACCGCAATTTCCGGGCGATTTCTCAGCCAAACGTAAAGAACAAACGGAGCTATTTCGCCTACAAAAATAATATTTTGGGAAACAATGAACTTTGGCTGTCTACCTGGGAGTCTCGTGAGTGAAAACATCCGAAGTTCATCCAAGGTAACCGATTTAATTTGATTGCTTTTCTGATTTCCGTGACAAGGTTGCTTGCTGCTAGCAAGGTATAATGCTATGCTAGGCTATGATAAACTTACACAAATGCTTGTCTAGCGATGGCTGTAAAGCATATTTTGAAAATCTGAGATGACAGGGTGATTAACAAAAGGCAAAGCTGTGTTCCAATATATTTCACCTGTGATTTTCATGAATAGAAATATTTTCTAGGAAGATTTATGTCCGTTGCGTTATGTTAATTAGTGTCAGATGATGACAACGGTCCCGTTCACGGGATGAGGTGTCACTACAGATTAAAGGGGCTTGATGTTAATTGTCACACACCTATCCTGGGATGCGTTCCGTTCATTAAAAACTTCTTAGGGATAGGGGGCAGTATTCGGAAGTTTGGATGACTGAGGTGCCCAAAGTAAACTGCCTGTTACTCAGGCCCAGAAGCTAGGATATGCATGGTAGTATTGGATAGAAAACACTCTAAAGTTTCTAAAACTGTTAAAATAATATATGTGAGTATAACAGAACTGATTTGGCAGGCGAAACCCCGATAACAATCCATCCAGGATTGTTTTTTTTTTTTGAGGTCATTGGATTTTCCAATGCTTTTCTATGGGGAAGCCAAATTATTAGGACCCAGTTTGCAGTTCCTATGGCTTCCACTAGATGTCAACAGTCTTTAGAAATTGTTCTATGTTTTTTTTTTTTTAATTATGAAGAAGTAGTTGTATTCTTTATAAGTGTCACTCAGTTGGACTCCAGTCTCTTGGTGCGCGTGGATGAGAGCGCGCTCGCTCCTCATTGTTTTTCTCCGGTTTTGGAAACAGTTTATTCAGTCTTAAATGTAATCGATTATTTACATGTTAGGGTACCTGAGGTTGGATTAGAAACTTTGTTTGAAATGTTTGGACCAAGTTTACAGGTAACTTAAGGACTTTACCGAACAAAACGACCATTCATTGTGTAACTGAGACCTTTGGGATTGCAAAACGATTAAGATCTTCAAAGGTAAGCGATTTATTTTATCACTATTTCTGACTTTCGTGGTGCATCTGTTTGGTTGGAAAATGTTTTTCATGCTTTTGTATGCGGGGCGCTGTCCTCAGCATGGTATGCTTTCGCCGTAAAGCCTTTTTGAAATCTGCGGCTGGATTAACAAGAAGTTCATCTTTAAGCCGATGTATAACACTTGTATTTTTCTATAAATGTTTGTTATGACTATTTCTGTATTTTGAATGTGGCACTCTGCAATTTCACCGGATGTTGTCGAGGTGGGTCGCTAGCGGAATGCCTGCGCCAGAAAGGTTAAACGTTTTGCTAAGTTGCGCGATGGCTCTGTACTGAACAACATGTTTCCTCCAAACATAGCACACTGTTCTTCACCAGTCTGAGGTGTGTTTGCTTACGTTTGGTGGGTGTAGCCTGATCAATATGGATGTGAGCATTTATTTTAAAAAATATATATAAATTTAAAAAAGGCAAAAACTCATGCAGCCCACCGTAGACAATTGCCCTCTGGGCCACGATAGTCACAATGTTCTTCAACTTGTCGTTCAGAACAGTACTGTTTCCAATTAATCAAACTTTACATACCATTGTGTTCTGTTAAGGGCGGCCCAGGTTGATTTTAAATATAAACTCATTACCTACCTTGATAAGAAATCAGCCAGCTTGATCCAATATATCTAGTTAGCTAGTTATTCATTTTCCAACCTGCTTGCTTACAGCTGCACTATGGTTGGACAGCCTTCTTATGTAAATTAAGACACTGCGGAGCCAGCGCGAGATAGGTCTAGGAAAACGTACCTCAATCCAGCGATGAGAAATGCGTTGTACGCCGAATTGTCCCATTAGCAGTCGTTTAATATTTTCAGTGTAACAGTTGGTATAATGGGACAATTCGGAGTACAACACATTTTTTTGTTCATCCATTCAAATTATAATAGTTCCTCACAGTTTTTGAAAAATCTTTTCAATACTCTCCGCCTCGATAATCAGCGTCACAGATAAATAGGCTATGGACATGTTGTGTGTATTCGTTTCCATTTTAATTATTGTCAATTTCATCTTCATACTATAGCATAGCTGTCCCCGTCACACTTTCATTATCTTATAGCCTACTTCCGGAAAGCCTAATGTAGGCCTACATTTTTTAATACTTTTCATGGAAAGGAGAAATATTTGCTTGTGTCTGACATACACGGGTGCTTTTATGGGGGTGTGAGTTTGCTGATTCTCTCTATAGGCTCATATGCCCATTCAGAAAGTTTCCTAATGTAGTCTGTCTGGACTTCATCTCTTTAATTGGAATCAAATGCTCCTGTCATGATGTAGTCTTGTAAAAGGCCTGTTTTCAGTAGTTTAGGCTACATTATCGCTCTCCTTACTGCATCCTCTCTTTTAAGAACATATACCAATACCACTGCCATCAAATAAGCACAGCAGCGGGGTTTGTGACATCAGGAGACTATTTCGGGAAAAGTGGGAGGAAAGGAGGGAGGTCGACCAATTATGATTTTTCAACGCCAATACCGATTATTGGAGAACAAAAAAAATTGATAGCGATTAATCGGCCGATTTTTATATATATATTTGTAATAATGACAATTAGAACAATACTGAACGAACATTTTTATTTTAACTTAATATAATACATCAATAAAAGCAAGAGTCTCAAATAAATAATGAAACATGTTCAATTTGGTTTAAATAATGAAAGCTGGTGGTTCCTTTTAACATGAGTCTTCAATTTTCCCAGGTAGGAAGTTTTAGGTTGTAGTTATTATAGGACTATTTCTCTCTATATCATTTGTATTTCATATACCTTTGACTATTGGATGTTCTAATAGGTACTTTAGTATTGCCAGCCTAATCTCGGGAGTTGATAGGCTTGAAGTCATAAACAGCGCAATGAGCTACTGGCAAACGCAGTCAAGTGCTGTTTGAATGAATGCTTACGAGCCTGCTGCTGCCTACCACCGCTCAGACTGCTCTATCAAATAATAGACTTAATTATAATATAATAACACACAGAAATACGAGCCTTAGGTCATTAATATGGTCAAATCCGGAAACTATAATTTCGAAAACAAAACGTTTATTCTTTCAGTGAAATATGGAACCGTTCCGTATTTTATCTAACGGGTGGCATCCCGAAGTCTAAATATTGCTGTTACATTGCACAACCTTCAATGTGGTCACAATTACGTAAAATTCTGGAAAATTAGTTCGCAACGAGCCAGGCGGCCCAAACTGTTGCATATACACTGACTCTGGGTGCAATGAACGCAAGAGAAGTGACACAGTTTCCCTAGTTTAAAATCGTTTGCTAACATTAATTTAGTCTTAACTTCTTCCACTAAAATTATTAATACTTTCAGCCTACTAAGCAAGCACATCATATTTCTATTGAAACTTCCTGTTTTAGCTAGTTAGTTATACAAATATTTGGTTTAAGTAACTTAACTCATTGTTCTATTCATTTAATTATGAATTGAATAGGATCTGTAATGGTTATATATGTGCTTTCACTATCCACCTACCGTTAGTGTAGCTAGATAAGTAAAGTTAGCGATTACATTCCTAAATTGCTTTCTAGGTGACAAGCCGACTCTGGCTGGATAGCACTAGCAGCTAGCTAGCGTTGCGTATATCCCTAGCTAGTTAGCTAGCGTACATTAGCTAGCTACAATATCTAGCTTAATTAGCAACCAGCTACTCTGCCTCGCTAGCTCGCTTACCTTTACGGCGACCTCAGGAGCTGAATTAAGGAGAGCTAAAGACATTGTTTGCCCAGATTTCAACGGTTGGAGGTGTGCTAGGGCATCAGGGTCAACTTTTTCGGGACTAGCATTAGATTTTGTCTCATTATCTGAATCTGAATCGGTCCCGTACGAAACGAGGGACTCCACGGTGGCAGCCATCTTGGATGTTGTGAATGCCCAACCGGAAATGTCTTAAAAGTAGGTATTTACTTTCAAATCAAATCACATTTTATTTGTAACATGCGCCGAATACAACGGGTGTACAATTTACCGTGAAAGACTTGCTTACGAGCCCTTCCCAACGATGCAATAAAAACAAAAATGACACAAGAGGAATAAAATATACAAGAATGGAGCTATATACAGGGAGTACCAGAACCAGATCAATATGGAGCTATATACAGGGAGTACCAGAACCAGATCAATGTGCAGGGTACATGAAAGCAGGGTAAAATGTCTAGGCATCAGGATATGTAATAATAACAGTAAAATAGTAGCAGTGTGTGTGTTGTCTTGTGTCGGTTTGTTTGTTTGTGTGTGTAGTGTTGCCCTATGTAAATGTGTGTGGGTTTTGTGTGGTGTGTGAGTGTTTATTTTGTGTATATATAGTCTTGACATTAAAGTGAAAATAATTATATCAAAACATCAAAATTGGGAGAGATTAATCGTTTAGTTGAATTTTATAATGATACATTTTGGAATAACATATTGTAAGTCACTGTTATTTCAACAGATGAGTGATCAACGGATACAAATACATTTTATACACCTTTAAGGATATAATTCTCACTGGGCATACATGACTTCTAAAAATTGAATGTGCTCACATTTCGAGATTTTCTTGTCCCAAAATCTTTAATTCCGTCCATCCTCAACCCCAGGACGTTGGTGCTCATATTACACGATGACTCCCTAGTTGATGTAGACTTAATATTAAATTATAATTTTGGTTTCTGTCGTGTAATATAGGCGGAGTTCGTTTTGTATGCCAAGGTGCTCCTGGTGGGTGTAGATTTAATTTAAAGACCAATGGAATTGTATAAAATAATCAAACTCCGTCCAACCGGGGCACCCGGTCATGTAAAACGAACAACCCATTGAAAAGGCCGCTTCTTTTCTCCATAGCTCCACCAATCTGTCTTCCATCACACCATACACACATCGCGTGTTGTTGCTTTCCTCTTCGCCATCATTGTTTTGGTCTCACATGCTGAATGCTCATTGGCTATTGGCAGCAGTCCTTTCCCAATCGCGTTTTAGCACTGCTCATACTACAAGATGCATTACCAAAATGTCTGACATATTAGAAAATGATCTGGACATCCGACAGGGGTCAGGGTCTTCATTTATAAACCGTGCATACAAAGTATACCCCAAAATGTCCGCGAGACAGATTTATAAACGTTTAACTTGACGTGAGAATATTCTCACCTCCCTGCAAACTTTAGACCATGCTTATGCACATCTGCTAGTGGTTGAAATAATTGCCAGCTGGAAAGTAATTCGTTTGTTTAGGGATATCATGAAAAGCTTATAAATACAAAACTAAAATCAGGAAAACATATTAACAAGAATGCAACCATTTGCCAATAGTGAGAAGAGTGAAAGTCTGTTTTATTTTTCAATCTAAAATAATTAGACATAGGAATCTTTTTCATATTTAATTTATTTTCATAACCATTGCAGAAAATATTCCTCACATTTCTGGCCTTGATGGGTTCATATTCTCGAAGGAGCAATATAACAAATGACCACGTGCATACCTCATTTAATTGGACTGAGTTGCCTGGTAAATAGACAGGTTATATGTATTTCAAGTTTTGCAATATCATATAGTCGAATTTACAATGTTTCAGAATTCGCAGGCAGTCCATATTTAGGTTGAGGGAAAAGTCTATATAAAACATTGTTGAATTCAAACCTTCTGCTGACAGGTCCACAACTACTTGCCATTGTTTTTTTAGTTCAGAAACTGACACAGTCATTTTCCAGATACAGCATAAATTACTGCCAACACAGTAAAAAGACAGGTAGTTTATGTACAATATTTGACAGTATGGGTAAGCTACAGTATTGCTGTGCGTGCGATAGGAGCACAACATCATTGCCTATTTGATCTCAGAGCCAATACCAAGGCAGGACATATAAACCCAATAATCTATTGGTAAACTAAATATTGAACAACAATTCGTATTTTGCATGTCATGGCCTAATAATGCCAATAGTTCCAATTTATGCGGCAATAAAAGGGTGTTATTTTCACCATAAAAGGTGAATGGAGGAGTTTTCCATGCAGAGTTTGTTAACTAACGTGTGCATAGTTTTATGACAGGTCTGGTTTATAATGGGAAACGCACAGTACCAGTCAAAAGTTTGAACACACCTACTCATTCAAGGGTTTTTCTTTATTTTTACTATTTTCTACATTGTAGAAATATAGTGAAGACATCCAAACTATGAAATAACACATATGGAATCATGTAGTAACCAAAAAGCGTTAAACAAATCCAAAATATATTTGATATTTGAGATTCCTCAATGTAGCCACCCTTTGCCTTGATGACAGGTTTGCACACTCTTGGCATTTTCTCAACCAGCTTCATGAAGTAGTCACCTGGAATGAATTTCAATTAACAGGTGTGCCTTGTTAAAAGTTAATTTGTGGAATTTCTTTCCTTAATGCATTAAAGACAATCAGTTATGTTGTGACAAGGTGGGTTGGTATACAGAAGATAGCCATATTTGGTAAAAGACCAAGTCCATATTATGGAAAGAACATCTCAAATAAGCAAAGAGAAATGAACAGTCCATCATTAATTTAAGATATGAAGGTCAGTCAATCTGGAAAATTTCAAGAACTTTGAAAGTGTTTTAATGTGCAGTCACAAAAACCATCAAGTGATATGATGAAACTGGGTCTCATGAGGACTGCCACAGGAAAGGAAGACCCAGAGTTACCTCTGCTGCTTCATTAGAGTTACCAGCCTCAGAAATTGCAGCCCAAATAAATGCTTCACAGAGTTCAATTAACAGACACATCTCAACATCAACTGTTCCGAGGAGACTGTGTGAATCAGGCCTTCATGGTTGAATTCCTGCAAAGAAACCACTACTAAAGGACACCAATAATAAGAAGAGACTTGCTTGGACCAAGAAACACAAGCGAGGGACATTAGACCGGTGGAAATCTGTCCTTTGGTCTGATGAGTCCAAATTTGAGATTTTTGGTTCCAACCGCCGTGTCTTTGTGAGACACAGAGTAGGTGAATGGATGATCTCTGCTTGTGCTGTTCCCACCGTAAAGCACGGAGGAGGAGGTGTGATGGTGTGGGGGTGCTTTGCTGGTGACACTGTCTGTGATTTATTTAGAATTCAAGGCACACATAACCAGCATGGCTGCCACAGAATTCTGCAGCGATACGCCATCCCACCTGGTTTGCGCTTAGTGGGACTGTCATTTGTTTTTTAACAGGACAATGACCCAAAACAACCCCCCAGGCTGTGTAAGGGCTATTTGACCAAGAAGGAGAGTGATAGAGTGCTGCATGAGATGACCTGGCCTCCACAATCACCCCCAATTTAAATGGTTTGGGATGAGTTGGACCGCAGAGTGAAAGAAAAGCAGCCAACAAGTGCTCGACAAATGTGGGAACTCCTTCAAGACCGTTGGAAAAGCATTCCAGGTGAAGCTGGTTGAGAGAATGCCAACCAAATATTTTGATTTGTTGAGCACTTTTTTGGTTACTCCATGCTTCCATATGTGTTATTTCATAGTTTTGATGTCTTCACTATTGTTCTACAATGTAGAAAAGAGTCAAATAAAGAAAAACCCTTGAATGAGTACGTGTGTCCAAACTTCGACTGGTACTGTATGTCAATATTTGTTGTACATGCGCAGAGTTTTCAGAAATGGTGGAGTCAGAAATGTATTGTGACAAGTTAGGCTATAATTAAGGCGCGCCCCTGGAGAACGCAACAGCCATCATCCGTGTGTCCTTGACCCGCTCAAACAACGTCCCGACGTACTGATCCTAGCCCAAGTTCATAGGCATTCACCCCTATCATGAACATTCTCTTGGACGGCAAAAACCTGGCGAATTCGTTGCAAAATCGTGTAGTGTATGCCTGGCATTAATGTCTATGAATTCTCACTATGATCGGTTGGGCAAGCCCATGATTGGCCAATATTCTTTGGGATTTAAATCAATTAGCCAATAAGACTAGCTTGTGTTGAGTGCGTGAAAATCAATCGGATGAGCAATATGATTATAACCCACAGGATTATTATTTGATAATCATTAAACCCCTTATAAATTAATTACATTGGTTACCTATATCAATCAGCTGATTTTGAACAGTGAAATAAATAAATTAACAAATCAAATCAAATTTGATTAATCACATGTGCGGAATACAACATTACCATGAAATGCTTAAATACAAGCCCTTAACCAACAATGCAGTTTAAGAAACAGTTAAGGAAATATTGAATAAATAAACTAAAGTGAAAAACTAAAACAAATATGATTAAAAAAAGTAACACATGAAAAGTGCATAACAATAACGAGGCTATATACAGGCAGTACCGAGTCAATGTGTCATTTGTAAAGTGTGTATGCATAGATAATCAACAGGGAGTTGCAGCAGTTTAAATAGTCCGGGTGGCAATTTGATTAATTGTTCAGCAGTCGTATGGCTTGGGGGTAGAAGCTGTTAAGGAGCCTTTTGGTCCTAGACTTGAGGTAGCAGAGAGAACAGTCAATGACTTAGGTGACTGTTCCCTCTGCTATCGCACGGCAAATGCTACCGCAGCGCCAAGTCTTGGACCAAAAGGCTCTTAACAGCTGTATGTGTAACTGTGATACAGGTATGTAATAACTAGATAATAACCATGTAATAAATTAAATGAATCAATTTAAACAGTGCAGTAGGGGCAGTCAGAACGCATCAAATTGATACCCACCTCCTTGCTATCGATTGGCCATTACAGTCAAGACCGGGAGTGGTTTGGAGAAAATGGGCCAATCAGGTAATCAGATTTAGTCCGGGTCAGTTTTGTGGCTCCTCGCTCTGATGCGTGGGTTGGCTCTCAAACAATAGAAAGTGGTATGTACCATCATGGTCTCTACGATAGGTACATTTCCCTACGAAGTCAAAGATGATCATTTCTACTTTGCATTTATAAAACTCAGTTTTTTCGCGTGTGGATCAATATATGTGGATGAATTCATCTGAAAATCTGTCGTCAACTCAACTTCGCCCGTTGTACTGTCCGTTGCGTTAGATTGTGCCCCCGGGATCCCTTTTTTAAGGGGAATTGTGCCTTGATCCTTCGCTGCTACCTTTCTAACGGGATTCATTTTGCCCCGGCTATATGATAACCACAGCATGGAATGAGGCTGGATATTTGAATTGATTGAAACAACGAATTGCACTGTACTGCAGTAGAGATGACAAGAACATAGGAGGAATTGAACAAACATTTAAGGTATGACATTTTCTCATGACTGAATTGTTTCATTCTAAACTTTTACCTAACAACAAGAACATTTGAGGATTCTGAAATGTAGTAAAGTTGGTACCATTTACTTTACACAATTAACTGTTAATATAAGCACCAGCCCATGCACAACGGCTGGTCAACGACTTTCTTTCTGTGTGGTAATACTAATTGAATGCTGGTTAGCCATGATAAGCCATCAATGTCTGTGCTAACTAACATTTGTAACCATCTAGCCAGGTGACAGGTGTGAGGAAAATATAATTCAGTGTTTTTAACTTGTCAGTTTGTTGTACAAATGGGGTCACATTATGCATACTGTATACACCGGAGAGAAAGAACACCTAGCTAGCTAACGTTACTTGTCAATGGTCATGTTTTGAAATTAGATGGGGGTAAGGGATCAAGGTTTCACATCTGCACGAACTCGCGTTGTAAATTAGGAGAAATGGTTAGCAAGCTGCATGCTAACTATCACACCACATTGTAATTTTGAAGGGTTGGTGTGAAAATATACATCTGGCATCTTGTCAATGCATTATCACAACCCTGTATTTACATTTGTGTCATACCCAGGTTAACATTGTCGTTATTTATTAGCTAGATAGCTAATGGAGATTTTTTTCAACAAGAGCACGATAACGGCGATAACACCGGTTGTGCGCGAGCAAGCACGGGCACGGCACTGATTTAATTTCCCCACGAAGAATGCATTGACTTTTCGGTGAAGAAGGGTTAGGGTAGTCTTCGATCTAGCTTCAATTCGTTTCCAATGAAGTTGTCTATGGGGCATGGGGGAAGGGAAAGACACATTCAGGGAAAATCATCTTGCAAGAAGCTTTGTGAAATCGGAAATGTTTTTCTCGATCGTCTTGAGTTCATTTGGTGGCACAAGCATCTATATTTTACAGTGACTATACACGAACCTGAATCACAACTCGAGTTCTGAAAATGAGATAGCTGTGGTTTGGGTGTTTTTTTCCCATTTTTAAAGACAACCTCCAGAGATTTTTGAACTTTTACTGTTGAAAAGTGATATCCCAAGTATAACTTACAGTAAAGTACACACTCTAAAGGGTAACAAACGTTTTCAGCAAAATTGTGTTTTTTTTAGACACAACTGCAAATGTAGGAGTAGGGCATTCGAGGAGCTGGTCTGAAGTGAATCGTGATGTCATCGGCCTTCCACCTTGCTTGAGGAACAATAGAGAACAAAGAGGAAAGGCCCACCCCCCACATTTATTTTAAATGCTCAGAAATGTGCAGGGGATTGTGGGAAGGTGAGCGGCGAGAACCCTCCTAGCAGAGTGGAAGGTAAAGTTGAGCTCTGCTTTATGCAAATGCAAAGCTTTGGAGCGAAGTAATGTAAAGAGGAGGCGCCTCTGATCAAACCCACTGTTAGGTTCAGATAACCTCTAGATAACAGATCATGATAGCAATGGTTATCTAGTCTCGGAAACCCGACCCTAAGATAGACAATTGGTACAATATTCAGCTTGACAGTACAACACTGATGTCATTCTCAGCATTCAGTCTGTTTCTGTACTTGTTTTGAAGTATTCCAGAGTTGAGAACCCTGACTCACGTAGGTATGTGGTGCCAAACTGGATCAGGTCATCTACTGCTTTCTCCGGCAGAAAGAAATTACTACTTGTATTTTAACAGCAACAGTTCCAACCTAGACTTGTTTACAACAATAATTTCTACAGTAAGAGAGACAAAGGCCTGATCATCCTCATCTGTAATGTTACATAGGGTTGCACTATCAGTAGCTAGCTAGCGTGCTTGGCTAACATTAGCTAGCGTGCTTTGGCTAACATTAGCTAGCTAGCTATTAGCTGTTTACAAGGGGATTGTTTGAAAGAGAAATTCACATCTACTTCTATGAGAGATAGTACTCCTTATTTCTGCTTATCATCATCAGCTGTTATAAAATGACAACTTACTTGTCCACTGTCAAAGCACTGTTTCCTGAAGCATTCTGCCCTGTTCTGAAAGAACTCCCTGACCCTGGGTTTACATGCTGTGGATGTTTGGTCGACATTTTTTCATTTTGAGAGACTCATCACTAAGCACTTTTCCGCACAAAACACATTGTGGGCGCTCCTCGTTATTTCTCAAAGTTTGTATGCAACCAAGAGAGAGAAACTCGTTGCTTGATGATTGAACTCAGTCAGAACTTGTGGCTAGCTTGAGTCGATTTGATGACAGTGGTGAGTGGTGGTGAGTGGGTCAGTGGCAGATGCCACGTTCAAAACAACCGGAACTCGGAAATCTCCGACTTCAGTGTGTTCAAACCCACCTGTGAACTCTGGAAAAATCTCCAACTCAGAATTCCAACTCGGGATCTCTGGCCTCTTTCTAGAGCTCAGACTTTCCAACCTGAAGATCACTGACGTCATGATTTGACCATGTATTTTTTCGAGTTCCCAGTTGTTTTGAACGCGGCATGACAGTGCATCATCTGCTGCTGAATGACAGTGCATCATCTGCTGCTGAATGACAGTGCATCATCTGCTGCTGAATGACAGTGCTGCGGAGTGATCTTCAAGAAAAATGCAGAAAAAATATCTGCATTTCCCTCCCACTCGCGCTGCTGCCATGAGCAGAGATACTGCTGCTAAACAGAGAGCGAACTGAACAGAGAGCGCACTGAACAGAGAGGGAACTGAACAGAGAGCGAACTGAACAGAGAGGGCACTGAACAGAGAGCGCACTGAACAGAGAGCGAACTGAACAGAGAGCGCATTGAACAGAGAGGGCACTGAACAGGGAGCGAACTGAACAGAGAGGGCACTGAACAGAGAGCGCACTGAACAGAGAGCGAACTGAACAGAGAGCGCATTGAACAGAGAGGGCACTGAACAGGGAGCGAACTGAACAGAGAGCGAACTGAACAGAGAGCGAACTGAACAGAGAGCGCATTGAACAGAGAGGGCACTGAACAGAGAGGGCACTGAACAGAGAGCGAACTGAACAGAGAGGGCACTGAACAGAGAGCGAACTGAACAGAGAGTGCATTGAACAGAGAGGGCACTGAACAGGGAGCGAACTGAACAGAGAGCGAACTGAACAGAGAGCGAACTGAACAGAGAGCGCATTGAACAGAGAGGGCACTGAACAGGGAGCGAACTGAACAGAGAGCGAACTGAACAGAGAGCGCACTGAACAGAGAGCGAACTGAACAGAGAGGGCACTGAACAGAGAGCGAACTGAACAGAGAGCGAACTGAACAGAGAGGGCACTGAACAGAGAGGGCACTGAACAGAGAGCGCACTGAACAGAGAGCGAACTGAACAGAGAGCGAACTGAACAGAGAGGGCACTGAACAGAGAGGGCACTGAACAGAGAGCGAACTGAACAGAGAGGGCACTGAACAGAGAGCGAACTGAACAGAGAGCGCATTGAACAGAGAGGGCACTGAACAGGGAGCGAACTGAACAGAGAGCGAACTGAACAGAGAGCGGCACTGAACAGAGAGGGCACTGAACAGAGAGGGCACTGAACAGAGAGCGAACTGAACAGAGAGGGCACTGAACAGAGAGGGCACTGAACAGAGAGGGCACTGAACAGAGAGGGCACTGAACAGAGAGCGAACTGAACAGAGAGCGAACTGAACAGAGAGGGCACTGAACAGAGAGGGCACTGAACAGAGAGGGCACTGAACAGAGAGGGCACTGAACAGAGAGCGAACTGAACAGAGAGCGAACTGAACAGAGAGGGCACTGAACAGAGAGCGAACTGAACAGAGAGTGCACTGAACAGAGAGGGCACTGAACAGAGAGCGAACTGAACAGAGAGCGAACTGAACAGAGAGGGCACTGAACAGAGAGGGCACTGAACAGAGTGCGAACTGAACAGAGAGGGCACTGAACAGAGAGCGAACTGAACAGAGAGCGCATTGAACAGAGAGGGCACTGAACAGGGAGCGAACTGAACAGAGAGCGAACTGAACAGAGAGGGCACTGAACAGAGAGGGCACTGAACAGAGTGCGAACTGAACAGAGAGGGCACTGAACAGAGAGCGAACTGAACAGAGAGCGCATTGAACAGAGAGGGCACTGAACAGGGAGCGAACTGAACAGAGAGCAAACTGAACAGAGAGCGAACTGAACAGAGAGTCCACTGAACAGAGAGTGCACTGAACAGAGAGTGCGCTGAACAGAGAGTGCACTGAACAGAGAGTGCGCTGAACAGAGAGCGCGCTGAACAGGGAGCGCATTGAACAGAGAGCGCACTGAACAGAGAGCGCACTCAACAGAGAGCGCACTGAACAGAGAGCGCACTGAACAGAGAGCGCACTGAACAGAGAGCGAACTGAACAGAGAGCGAACTGAACAGAGAGCGCACTGAACAGAGAGCGCACTGAACAGAGAGCGCACTGAACAGAGAGCGCACTGAACAGGGAGCGCACTGAACAGAGAGCGCACTGAACAGAGAGCGCACTGAACTGAGAGCGCACTGAACAGAGAGCGCAGGTGTACGGCCAAATCAATTCCTGTAATTCATTAAATAAATATACATTTACTCTGACACCATTAACATGTCCGCGACCCAACCAATACTTTAAGAAAGGCTTTCCTATAGCATAACAAGGCGGAGTGGGTTCACCAACTAGGCTGACTTTGGCGTCTGGCAGCTGTTGAGTTTATCAGTCCTAAGCAAAGGCATTCAAACATGGCATGACTGGCCATTTTCCATACATAGTGCTTTAAGTTCCTTTGCAGTGTAGAGGAGTTAGATGGTACAGGACAGACACGTATTTCACGCCATCACACATGGAGACATAAACTGAAAATCACTCCGTTAAAGCATTTAGGAGATAAATGTGGGTGCTCTCTCTCTCTCTCTCTCTCTCTCTCTCTCTCTCTCTCTCTCGGTCTCACACAAACACACACACATACACCAACAGATGCTCTGCTAGCTGTGGTCCAGTCCACCCATGGCCCTGTCCCAAACCACTTTAGAAGTGTGTCCTTGTTATCTTTCAAGTGTGGACTTATCGCCCAAGTGGGATTTCCTTATCTTCTGGATTTGTGTTATCTTCCCTTTACACACGTGCTGTGGACCGAAACAGGCCCAGTGGAGAGAATCACAGAACCAGATGGGGGCGATAAATAGAGGTGGACATAAATAGCCTACTGCCCAGTCTTCCATGCCTTTTTTCCCTATACTGCCCTTTGTGTAAGTTCTACCTAAGCCTACACTGTTTTT